>NC_034613.1:96824155-96825232 GCF_900095145.1 Mus pahari
CGAACTCAGAAATCCACCTGCCTCTGCCTCCCAAGTGCTGGGATTAAAGGTGTGCACCACCACTGCCCGGCCCAATCTTTTTAACAGCCCATGTGATCTCAGTAGGTAAAACATACAAGGATGACAATGGAGCTAGTTTCTAATGGCTTAAAGATGTACATAAAATAAGTGGTTGGTCATTGTAGAATTGTAGCTGAATAATATTAAAATATTGAGGAAAAAGCTTTCTCTGCAAATTGCTGCCAGCCTATCATGTACCCCTGTTTGAAAAAAAAATCATATATTATATAGCTCTTGCTTTTAGCATTGCTAGTCCCTTAGGAGTATTTTCTGGAGAATTAAATATGTCCTTAGATAAAGAAAAAATGGCATATTTCCTTCAGAGAGAATACAGTTTCACATCAGACCTCATCTCTTTTTTTTTCTTTTTTAAAGATTTATTTATTTATTATATGTAGTAAGTACACTGTAGTTGTCTTCAGACACTCCAGAAGAGGGCGTCAGATCTTGTTACGGACGGTTGTGAGCCACCATGTGGTTGCTGGGATTTGAACTCTGGACCTTTGGAATAGCAGTCGGGTGCTCTTACCCACTGAGCCATCTCACCAGCCCTTTTTTATTTTTTTTATTATTATTTTCTTTATTTACATTTCAAATGCTATCTCGAAAGTTCCCTATACCCCACCCCCGCCCCTGCTCCCCTNCNCACCCACTCCAACTACTTGGCCCTGGCTTTCCCCTATGCTGGGTCATATAAAGTTTACAAGACTAAGGGGCCTCTCTTCCCAATGATGGCTGACTAGGCCATCTTCTGCTACGTATGTAGCTAGAGACACGAGCTCAGGGGGTACTGGTTAGTTCATATTGTTGTTACACCTACAGGGTTGCAGCCCCCTACAACTCCTTGGGAACTTTCTCTAGCTCCTCCATTGGGGGCTCCGTGTTCCATCCAATAGCTGACTGTGAGCATCTACTTCTGTGTTTGCCAGGCACTGGCATAGCCTCACAAGTGGCTGCTATATCAGGGTCCCTTCAGCAGAATCTTGCTGGCATGAGCATTAGTATCTGGGTTTGGTG
>NC_034613.1:96825243-96832738 GCF_900095145.1 Mus pahari
TGTACAACCACTCTGGAAATCAGTCTGGCGGTTCCTCAGAAAATTGGACATAGTACTATCGGAGGACCCAGCAATACCTCTTCTGGGCTTATACCCAGAAGATCTTCCAACTGGTAATAAGTACACATGCTCCACTATGTTCATAGCAGCCTTATTTATAATAGCCAGAAGCTGGAAAGAACCCAGGCCTCATCTCTTTGCAAGCTGAGTATAGCTAGATTTTAGCCCCTGTTTGGTCTCTCAGTTAAACTCATGAGTTCTGAACATAAAAGAGTAAATATTCACATCTATTAAGCTTTTAGACTGCTGAGTATTTAGACTAATGAAGGAAGCTTAGTTTGCTTTCTGTTTTAATCTTTACTAAGAAATTAAGGGAAAAGCAAAAATAATTGAAACAAAATAAAAAAAGTTACTTGGTTAATGATAGAAGCTCCAGGGTAAAGTGTGATTAGAATATTACCCATGCCAATGTATTAGAGTCAAGAATAAATTAAATCTGCTTAGAAATTAGGCAGAAGTTAAAAAGTGTTGCTTTGTCACTTTTACAATGCTTAGAAAAAGAAATGATTTTTTTCTATTTTTTTTAAAGTGGTCAGAGGTTTATGGTTTAAAAGTACACATAAACATTTTAACAATTGAATTAATTTCAGCTATACAAAACCATACAAAATTTTCTCTTTTATGAGTTTATATAAAGTGCTAAATGGAAATTGAGGGTAAATGATTATTTATGACATTGCAAGTGGGATAATAGCTCTCTTTTTAAAAGCTTTACTTTGTAGCCTGGCCACTGTATTGAGACTCTGCCAGAATTCATTGAGAACATCTTGATAGTCATCTCAATTCTTCCTATGACAATTCAGGAAAATATACTGAGTAATTTTCTTGATGAATCACTAGATTCCATACTGACAGTTGAATTGTCTGAAATTGTTGGTTGAAGTGGCTCATAGCTGACATAATATATGTAGTGTCAATTTCATATTGTCAGCTTGAGACCAATGAAACTCACCTGAATTAATAAAGTTGTACTTTCATACTTGTAATGACATTCTGAAAGAATTATTGTAATTTACTTTCACAAGGTAAGCAGTCACTACTACTATAGTTAGTGTTTAGTGTTTCTCATACTGGCTTAAAATATTTATTCATTGTAAAAATGAAAGATGTATATGAAAGAGTTTTTATCTTCTGACCTTCATTAGGTAAATATATCTCAATCATGCACAAATTTTGAAAGATCTATCGATTGAAAATATTTCAAATTTGATCTGGGATGTGTCATCTGCTGATTTCTTATTTATACTGTTAGATCAGCTGTATGTATGCTAGCTTTCTTGAAACAGTTTTCTGTTTCTTAAGAATTATCGTTTGCTTTTTCTTCCATGTCTCACAGTACTTAAAACAACATGGTTGTTGTGAAGTCAATTTATGTAGAATGTCTTATTAACAAAGGAAAACACATTAAAATGGCGGTAGCAGAATATTCTTTAATTTCACATACTTTCGTGACTTTTAGCTTGTTATTTTTGAGACAGTTCTTATTTAATTTCTAAGAATAGTCTGTAGATTACTATGAAGCACAGGCCTGTCATGAACTCATGCTACTACTGCCTCAGTTGCTGTGTTACAGCATTATGCCAGAACATCCAGTCTCTGTGGAATTCTGATATGTTAAAGTTTGAGAATAATTGCATTAAGTTGTAACTGTAAGGTATAATATTGAAAACAGTACCAGCAAGTTGGCTCATAATACTGGCACACTCATGTGTGTATGTAGTGGTGTGTGTGTGTGTGTGTGTGTGTGTGTGTGTGTGTGTGTGTGTGTGTGTGTGTGTGTGTGTGTGTTTGGTGTATCCATAGGTGCATGCGTTTGTGTTTGTATATGCACAGGCCTAAAGAGGATATCAGTTGTCTTCTTCTATCTGTCCACCAGAGGCATTTTTGTTAAGGTGTCTGGCCAACAAGTTCTTAGGATCCACCAGTCTCTACTACACAACATTTGGCATAGGCATAGCTATTCTCCGAGTTTATTTCTGGAGATTTACAGTTAGAACATTTGTTTCACTGAACCCTAGCCTATGCCACATACATTTTTAACTTTTTAACATCGAAAAGTAAAATTTTGCCACAGTGGCATTATCTAAAATGTTTATGAATCAAATAACATTTCTCAAGAGGAAAGTTGTATGATTAACATCGATATGACATACAATTCTTCTTGTGAGAGATTTTCATAGACAATCAGAAATGTTGAGTTTGCCTAGTTCCTGTCATAGCACACCATCACTCTTACCATCTAATTATGTGATAAGCAAAGAAAGTTACCCATGAACATTTTCATAAAACACAGGAGAAAGTTGAGACTCCCTCTGGCATGGGTCATTGATTCAGTGATTCAATATTAATATGCACTCAATTTCCACCTATAGAAATGCTTACTGAGTTCTATCTTCAGCTCTAGGAGACAAGAAATTAAAAATGCATTAATATATACCTTAATTTTAGTACCTTTTTGACTAGTAGTAAAATAAGACATACCAGTAAAAAAGTACATCAGCCATTTATAGTAATTGAATAGCATTAGGGAAACACAAAAGAAGGAGTTTATTAATAAAAGTAATAGGATCTTAACCTACTAGTGAGAAGATAGAGAAGCTTTCTAGAATGGTGAAAGAAGTAATAGAGTCATAGACATGGGAAAATTAAGGAATTTTTGAGAATATAAAGAGTTTGGCTTATTTGGGATATAACTTTTAGGTGGGAGGAGTTGTAAGTGGAACTAGATTATGAAAGAACTTTAGATCAAATACTACAACTTTAGTTAGTAGGAAGTAGAACACAGCCATTGAAATCTGTTGAGCAGAAGGAGGTATGGGAGTAACACTTGGGGAATTATTAAGGAACTAGGTTTATTGTCTGCCAGATGTAGAGATAATAAATTTAATTGGTACAATATTTAAAGAGAAATGCTTACAAATACAAGGAGTAAAATAGAACTTTCTTTAAATGTAAACTTTCAGAGTGTTCTATGGTTGAATTTTGAGAAATTGTATTATGGTAAGGTAATAATATCTAACGCAGGAATGGGACAGAAAAAGACATTTGTCATGTATTTGCCATCCATACCTCTGAACAAAACGTTTAGACAAAATTAGAATCTAGAAAGCAGCTTTCATAACAGAAGTACTTGGAGCAACTGTTGGAGATATATAAAATATTATACAGAAATTACAAATACATTGGTAAAAGGATTTTCAGTAATCTTTATAAAATGTCACATTTATTATGATGTTCTGTTTTTAAAGAAATATGTAGCACTTACATAGAAAATATGAACTTGTATATACTCAAGTGACTATATCACTGAGATATTTAACTTCTTTATTATGAGGATACTTTCAATATTTTTTCTTCATTTAAATTTAAATCTATTATTGAAGAGACCTTTAAATTGTAACATCTACTTTATGGTTTACTAAATACATTTCTTTTATTTTTAGGTTGTAGCTTCTCTTTTTTTTTCAATTTTTATTAGATATTTTCTTCATTTACATTTCAAATGCTATCCAGAAAGTCCCCTATATACTCCCCCTGCACTGCTCTTCTACCTACCCACTCCCACTTCTTGGCCCTGGCCTTCTCCTGTGCTGGGTCATATAAAGTTTGCAAGACCAAGGAGCCTCTCTTTCCAATGATGGCCGACTAGGCCATCTTCTTCTACATATGCAGCAAGAGACAAGAGCTCTGGGGGTACTAATTAGTTCATATTGTTGTTCCACCTATAGGGTTGAAGACCCCTTCAGTTCCTTGGGTACTATCTCTAGCTCCTCCATTGGGGGCCTTGTGTTCCATCCAATAGCTGACTGTGAGCATCCACTTCTATATTTGCCAGGCACTGGCATAGCCTCACAAGAGACAGCTATATCAGGGTCCTTTCTGCAAAATCTTGCTGGTATATGCAATAGTGTCTGGGTTTGGTGGCTGTTTATGGGATGAATCCCTGGGTGGGGCAGTCTCTGGATGGTCCATTCTTTCATCTCAGCTCCAAACTTTGTCTCTGTAACTCCTTCCATGAGTATTTTGTTCCCTATTCTAAGGAGGTATGAAGTATCCTCATGTTGGTCTTCCTTCTTGATTTTCCTGTGTTTTACAAATTGTATCTTGGGTATTCTAAGTTTCTGGGCTAATATCCACTTATCAGTGAGTGCATATCAAGTGAGTTCATTTGTGATTGGTTTACCTCACTCAGGATGATATCCTTCAGATACATCCATTTGCCTAAGAATTTCATAAATTCATTGTTTTTAATAGCTCAGTAGTACTCCATTGTGTAAATGTACCACATTTTCTGTATCCATTCCTCTGTCGAGAGACATCTGGATTCTTTCCAGCTTCTGGCTCTTATAAATAAGACTTTTATGAACATAGTGGAGCATGTGTCCTTATTACTAGTCAGAATAAATAGATTTCTAATGCTTCTAGAATTTTAGAGTTATGTAGCTGATTCTCCCATTTTAGCAGCTCTTAAATACCTGTCACTCATCTAGGGACAGGGCCGTGTCATTTATAGAAGACACTATTTTATAGGAAATGTCATGGTCCTCAGGAGCTTGTAATATAGAAAACAGTATTTAATAGTAGATGTCCTGATAATGTAGATCTCAAAGTCTTTTTGTCCCTTTTGCAATATTGCCTGAGCCTATATGTAGGCACTGTACTGATGGATACCCCCACAGTAAGATGTTCCCTGAATTTTGCCCAGTTGTAGATCTCTGGGCTAGGCTCCTTATAGTACATAAAAGAGATTCATGCTTTTTGATAGGTGAGAGTTACGGTTATTTGTAGATACAAGGGGAGGCATATAGAATGCAGGTGGGAATTTTACTGTTTTAGGAAAGTGGTAGTAGTAGATTCTCCTTTAGGGTCTATGGCTTCAACAGCCAAGGATATTTAGCTAAGTTTATAGTACCAGATATCATTTCCCTCCTGATGAGCTGATCTTATATCCAATTATATAGATGTTTACACTCCATTACTTATGTTTTAGTGACTTACTATTTGAATAAGATTCTTGACTAAAATGCTGCCAAGCATGTAATTCTTGAAAACCAGTCAATATAGAGATTTATAAACATATTTGATAATTTTTTGGCTTTCTACCCTTTTACAAAACACACACACGTGTTTACCCTTATAAAACATATATAAATGTAATTTTTGCTGCATAGTATAAAACTTTAATTACATTTGACTTCAGATGTATGTCTGTAATTACAGTTGTTGTGCTGATTAAAAGTTTTTGTCAAGTTCTTACTAATACTACCCAGAAATAGGTAGATAGGTTTCATGAAATTATGTGCAATATTTTCATCTCTTAAATCAAAATCAGATTACATATACAAATAAAAATAGAACTTAAGCTCAAAACAACATTGTGTTTTACATTTTGTTCCTGTGTATTTCAGAACATCTTTTTTCCTCATGGTAATTTGTATTATGCCAAATGGTAATATTTTCTATTTAGGCTAAATCATTTTTTGTTACTTATATATGCTATAATTTCTTTATTCATTTATTCATTGATAGACATTTGGATTGATCTCTAAGAGTAATTTTAGGTGTTATAAATGAAATAATGATGTGCTAAATAATTTGACCTAGTATATACATCTAAAGATTACCATATGTTTCATAAATGTATATTACAATAGAGTAAAATACAATATAGTTTGTTATAGGAATATAAACCATTAATCAATATATAAAAATTACAGTCAACTTACAGTGAGAGGAAGTATGGAATTATGATTTCATTTTATAAAATATTTGCAAGGGAATATTGGTTAAGGTATTCATTAGATTCATTTTATCTTATATTTGATCACTATAGATTTTCTCACCCATCCAGACCATTTTTTATTGGCTATTTTCTTTATTTACATTTCAAATGTTATCCCCTTTCCCAGTTTCCCTCCCTCCATATTTGCTCCTGTGAGTATTTTGTTCTCTTTCTAAGAAGGACCAAAGTACCCACACTTTGGTCTTCCTTCTTATTGAGCTTCATGTGGTCTGTGAATTGTATTCTGGTTATTTGGAGCTTTGGGGATAGTATCCACTTATCAGTAGTGAGTATATACCACGTGTTTCCTTTTGCAATTGGGTTACCAAACTCAGTATGATATTTTCTAGTTCTATCCATTTGCCTAAGAATTTCATAGATTCATTGTTTTTAATAGCTCAGTAGTACTCTATTGTATAAAACATTTTCCATATCTACTCCTCTGTTGAGGGACATCTGGATTCTTTCCAGCTTCTGGCTATTATAAATAAGGCTACTATAAATATAGTGGAGCATGTGTTCTTATTACCATTTGGAACATCTTCTGGGTATATGCCCAGAAGGGGTTTTGTTGGATCCTCAGGTAGTACTATGTCCAGTTTTCTGAGGAACCGCCATATTGATTTCCATAGTGGTTATACAAGTTTACAATCCCACCAACAATGGAGGAGTGTTCCTCTTTCTCCACGTCCTAGCCAGCATCTGCTGTCACCTGAATTTTTGATCTTAGCCATTCTGACTGGTGTGCGGATGAATTTCAGGGTTGTTTTGATTTGCATTTCCCTGATGATTAAGGATGTTGAACATTTTTTCAGTTGTTTCTCAGCCATTTGATATTCCTCAGTTGAGAATTCTTTGTTTAGCTCTGTGCCCACTTTTTAATGGGGTTATTTGATTTTGTGGAGTCCACCTTCTTTAGTTCTTTATATATATGTATCTGATTTAGCATTGGTAAAGGTCCGTTCTCAATCTGTTGGTGGCTTTTTTTTTGTCTTATTGACATTGTCTTTTGCCTTACAGAAGCTTTGCACTTTTTTGAGGTCCCATTTGTCGATTCTTGATCTTACAGCACAAGCCATTGCTGTTCTATTCAGGAATTTTTCCCCTGTGCACATATCTTCGAGGCTTTCCCCCACTCTCTCCACTATAAGTTTCAGTTTCTCTGGTTTTATATGGAGTTCCTTGATCCACTTGGACTTGACTTTAGTACAAGGAGATAAGAATTGATCAATTCATATTCTTCTACATGATAACTGCCAGTTGTGTCAGCAACATTTGTTGAAAATGCTGTCTTTTTTTCACTGGATGTTTTAGCTTCCTTGTCAAAGATCAAATGACCATAGGTGTATGGGTTCATTTCTGGGTCTTCAATTCTATTCCATTTGTCTACCTGTCTGTCACTATACCAGTAACATGCAGTTTTTAATCACAATTGCTCTGTAGTACAGTTTTAGGTCAGGCATAGTGATTCCCCCAGAGTTTCTTTTATTATTGAGAAGAGTTGTTGCTATGGTAGGTTTTTTGTTATTCCAGATGAATTTGCAAATCGCCCTTTCTAACTCTGTGAAGAATTGAGTTGGAATTTTGATGGGGATTGCATTGAATCTGTAGATTGCTTTTGACAAGATAGCCATTTTTACTATATTGATCTTG
>NC_034613.1:96832888-96839933 GCF_900095145.1 Mus pahari
TGAAGCTGTTTATCAGGTTTAAGAGTTTTCTGGTGGAATTTTTAGGGTCACTTATATATACTATCATATCATCTGCAAATAGTGGTATTTTGACTTCTTCCTTTCCAATTTGTATCCCCTTGATCTCCTTTTGTTGTCTAATTGCTCTTGCTTGGACTTCAAGTACTATACTGAATAGGTAGGGAGAGAGTGGGCAGCCTTGTCTAGTCCCTGATTTTAGTGGGATTGCTTCCAGCTTTTCTCCATTTACTTTGATGTTGGCTACTTGTTTGTTGTAGATTGTTTCTATTATGTTTAGGTGTGAGCCTTGAATTCCTGATCTTTCCAAGACTTTTATCTTGAAGTGGTGTTGGATTTTGTCAAATGTTTCTCAGCATCTAAGTAGATGATCATGTGGTTTTGTCTTTGAGTTTGTTTATAAAGTGTATTACGTTGATGGATTTCTGTATATTAAACCATCCCTGCATCCCTGGAATGAAGCCTATTTAGTCATGATGGATGATTGTGTTGATGTGTTCTTGGATTCGGTTAGCAAGAAGTTTATTCAGTATTTTTGCATCAATATTCATGAGGGAAATTGGTCTGAAGTTCTCTATCTTTGTTGGGTCTTTATGTGGTTTAAGTATCAGAGTAATTGTGGCTTCATAGAATGAATTGGGTAGAGTACCTTCTGTTTCTGTTTTGTGGAACAGGCCTCCACAGATACATAATGTTGAAATTATCCCATGCATCACATCAGATCACCATGGACTAAGGCTGATTTTCAATAGCAACATAAATAATACAACTCCAACATCACGTGGAAACTAAACAGCACTCTCCTCAATGATACCTTGGTCAAGGAAGAAATAAAGAAATTAAAGACTTTTTACAGTTTAATGAAAATGAAGCCACAACATACCCAAACTTAGGGGACACAATGAAAGCAGTCCTAAGAGGAAAACTCATAGCTCTGAGTACCTCCAAAAAGAAACTAGAGAGAGAATACACTAGCAGTCTGACAGCACACCTAGAAGCTCTAGAACTAAAGGAAGCAAATTCACCCAAGAGGAGTAGAAGGCAGGAAATAATCAAACTNAGGGCTGAAATCAACCAAGTGGAAACAGAAAGAACTATTCAAAGAATCAACTAAACTAGGAGCTGGTACTTTGTATTCTTCTTTTCTAAGGCTCAAGATTTTATTTTTCTACTATTTATGAACAGATTAAATTCTATTTACCATATATTTGTGTTATCATATGGTATATACATAGTCTATAACTGTAAAAGGTGAATGATGTTAATAAACTATAAAAATATATTTTATATTATTCCATGTATTAGTGGTCTCCCAATTAGTAACACATTTTTCTCACTTCAATTAAGTGTTATATATTATTTAATAGATTATGAATGTAACTACATATATAGTCTGATTGTACTTACATATTTGACAATTCTTTATTAAGTTTTTCATTTAAATATTTCTGTAAGCAACTACAAAAATCTGACCCTTTTTTAACCTGTCAAACTAAAATTGGTATTGTTAGATTCTTGGAATGCAAATTCTAAGTGATTCACTTGCATAAGTGATTCACTCATAATGAAAACATGTAATCAATTTGTTAGTAGATTTGTTTAGTTACTTTACAAGAGTAAATTTCCTTGATATCTCTACCTCTTTTCTTCCACAGATTTGGATTATAGTTTTCTTTCATATGGAGAAATTTTTGAAAGTGCAGAAATCAATGGAGAAAAGTTATTAAACATTACCAGGAAGCAACTTAATGAACTTGGGATAGTCCGCACTGACCATCAGAATATTCTCCTACAAGCAGTTGCTCGTATTCATAAAAAGGTGAGTTGTGGGTTTTTTTTTTCTGTTTTATTTGTCTTTCCTCTTAACAAAAGATTTGTTGAAGCAAGGAATATGTTTCTTTTCTACATGGTCTAAAATAAATCTCCATTTTGTTCCTTTCTAGTTTTAAGTTTTGTTTGCTATGTTCTCTGACTGTTTAAGTAGTGACAGTTTTCTTTCTGTATTTGACTTATGGTTCTATTTTAATTGCTACTTTCTTATTTTTTTTAAAATTGTGCATATATAAGTAATGCATCTTGGTTATATCAATCTCTTGCTTCCTCCCTCTATCTCCCTCCACCCTTCTACCAAAATATCTTTCATCTCTTCCAACTTCATTCTTTTTATTTATATAGCGAACAAATTCCAGTTATTTCTAACCATACACACATGTGTGTTGAGTTATACACTGTAGCCTAAACACCCAACTAATGGCCACATGCTCCAAAAGAAAAGTGACTCTTCATTCATTACCATCCATCAGGTGTCATTAGCTCCTCCATTAGGAATGTCATAGTAGGAACCCATTGGCCATCTACATTTAGTTCTTAATATTTTAGGTATCTTTTGCAGGTAACAATTAGCTGATGTGAATTTATATATGAATCATACATATTATATGTAGAGACCAATTTTTCGTATCATTTATCTATATCTCATGGCTTTTATATTCTTTCTGTCCCTCTTGGTCATAATCCTAGTACCTTGATGGCAGGTTAATTTAAATGTTTCATCTTGGCTGAGAGTTTCTTAATTTTATTACATTAAATTACTTATTTATTCACATTTAATCCTAGTCACTCCCCCCACCCAGTCCTCCCTCATACTATTGAGTTAATGATGATTACATGTTATATAATTAAATTTTAAATCCTCTGAAAACAGTTACACAAAGAGTATATATTAATATCATTGTAAGTATGAATATGGCTCTATGACAAGGTTTTATCTCAGAGAAGTTAAGTTTTTTTATGTAATAGAAAAAGTAATATAAAATATCTCCCTGTATTACAGACCACCATAATTACTACTACTGGAATTTAGAAAATTTGTGTCACTTTTGCAAAATTAGTAATTGATCATAACTTTCTAATACAAGTAATTCTTGGCATATAATCAATAAGAAATGTTCTTCAATGCCAGAAAAAATAGAAGAAATGATGTAAATCATACTGCAAGATACCCACATTGTAATGGAAAATAGTTGAATTTTCTATTATTGTATATTAATGTATTTCTATTTTCATTTCTGAATCTATCTACAAATGTAGTAATGCCCAAATATGAAACAGAATACATTTTGTTTGTCTATCCTGCTTTACAGTACAGAAAATGTCATAAGGTATGAGTTACTATTTTTGAGTAAAATTTTTATATTGTTGGAATATTCTTGAAAATATAAAAATAGAATAATTCATTACTTCCATTATGCCACTATTAGCCAGTTTTGTATAATGTTTCATATATTTGTAAGTTTTTAGTAAAAGATTAGACATTTTAAAATTCATTTTGGCGTATTACTCATCTTGAATACTAGGTAAAAGGATGAAAAACTTTCTTCATTTACTTTCATGGTAGATCTATTTCATAAAGCACACTAAAAATTTCCTGTTCAATCTATCAGAGAAGTATTTTCAGATACTGAGTCTATTCTTTTCCACTCAACACTGTGAAATGTGGAGATTACTGTACAGTGTTCTTTAAAACATATTTTGTTCCCTAACTCCCAAGTTGCTATGACAAATGGTTAAAAATTTTAACTATGTTAGAAGAATTTAGATGACTACAAAGCAGATGTTTTACTGCTCAGCAACTGGAAGGAAGGAAAGATTAGTAACTGACTTCGTCTTAAGATTCAACTTCAATCAAGTTCATTAAGTTCATTTCAATGAGCTTAGCTTTGAAAATTTTCTAATAACCAAGTTAAAAATATTTTTCATATCAAGCTTGTATACCTTTCCTATCATATGCATAGTTTTCATTGAAATGCCATTTGATCCTTTTAGTTTCTCAGTATAGTGAAGCTAGATTTCAATAGCTTCAAAAATATTTCATAGAAACACCGTCCTAATGTTATTTATTTACTGAGTATCCCATGCCAGTATATTAATGAATGAATAATTTTGAGATGCAAACATTACAATGAGTGAAACATCTTTAGGTGTAATAAGAAGAAATAACTACTGATGAAAATAAATTTGTTAAAATTACTTAGCATACATAGTCTTACTGTACATGCTTTGATACTATAGTAATGACTAATTTCATGTTATAAAACATTACTCATTTTTATTCTTTGTAATTATATTGAAATATTTAAATTTTATTCAAATATTTAATATTTTTGCTTCTAAGTACTTAAACCTCTCTCAAAGCAACTTAATTTCATTCTTTTCCTTCCTTCTTAAAATTAGTATATAATAGTTACACAAAATGATGTTTCAACATAACATTTCACATATGCATATTATATACCTTAGACATATTTATTTTCATGTTAATATTGTGTCTTAGTAACATCTTATCTTTGTGATGAACCTTCATTTTCCTCTCCTAGTCTTTAACATTCTACAAGAAAAGGAATTCTGAAACATTATATAACCTTGGATATAAATTACTCTTTATTTTGGCCTTTATTCTAAATCAAATTTTTCTAGTTCTATAAATAGAAATTAAACTCTAATGTAAAGACCAAAGATGCATGTTAGCCAAAGCTAAGTTTTGAAAACATAAATATTTGAATAAATATCTGGTTCCAAGTAGAAGATTGTATTGAAAACAAAGAAAATATATTACTATCTTACTAGGTGATTTATCACTCATGCAGCCTATAGAGTAGAAACTTCCAAATTGATTCATAGCTATTTAAATTCCAGAATTGATGGCTGGTTAATTTTATAGACTCTGAGGTAAGTTACAGTTGTGATGGGGGACTTGAACTATTTGGACAGCTGCTGGAAATGTCATTCTATTAATAGCAAGACATGTGCTTGACTATGCCTACCATTCCCTTCTTTCAGTACTACTTGCTAACTATAAGATGACATAGTTTCCCAAAGCTTCCTGTTACTTACAGTTTTTCTTGTATTTGGACCAGAATCACAATCATAATGGTTTTCTTTTCTGAGAGATAAGATTATCAAAGATTCAAGTCTCCAGACTCAGGTGAATTCTATCTCTGGGTATGGGAGTGGGAACTAAAAACATATACATGACATTTCAGGAGCTGGAGTGGTAAATTCTTTAGACAGAAGAGGTTTCAAAAGCTGGGGCTGGAATTTTGTCAATTAACAATATTTTACAATTTTTCTTTAAATGTAAAACTTTTCATATTTAAAAATGCTGATTGAATATGAACATAGTCTCAGTTGTTGGTGATTACATGTACTAATATATGTTATATATATATATATATATATATATATATACACACACACACACATATATGTGTAGAATAGAAATAGAACTGAAATAGACTGCCACATTTCATGCTACTTTTATTGTTAATTTCTTTTAAAATTTTATTTGTTGTTCTTGTATTTTTTAATAAGTTGTCTTGTTTCCCCTTCCCCACACCTTTAGGGTAAAACTGAAGAGCAAGCTATGCACAGAGACGTCCAGGTAAGAAAGCAATGGTGACAACTATATAAGCAAATTTATTCAAATCTATTGGTGTGAAGTAAAATAATTTTTTACAATATTAAGGATTAATTATAATGGTATGGATATAATTTGCCTTGTAATTGCATGGCTAAAATATAGCTAATAAGATGTTTCAGGGTCTTTACTATTAACAGCTGCTTATAATGTGGAAAAAAATGTGAGTCAAATTGGATCTTTTCAGTATGTCAGATAACCATATGGGAAACATCTGGGTGACTAGGTGGTTCATGTTGTGTGAATACTAGTTAATCCTGTCTCTGTAAAAGTTCTAGCACATCATCTGTTTTGGTCCTGGGATTTTGTATGTCCTGGCAGTTTAGTATATTGCTCTTTCTTCTTTTCTGTACTGTTTAAGCAGTCCCTTCCTCCCTCCCTCTCTCCTTCCCTCCCTCCTTCTCTGTCTCTCACTGTCTCTTATGTGTGTGTGTGTGTGTGTGTGTGTGTGTGTATGTGTGTGTGTGATGCATATGTGCATGTATAAGAGAGGGAGGGAGGGAGGGAGGGAGGGAGGGAGGGGGAGAGAGAGTTCTTTGACATTTGAGTCAAAAAAAAAATCAGCAAAGGCTTCTAGTTAAAGTGAGCAGTGCCAAAATGCTGACTGCTATTCCCAAGTGACAAACATTTACTAAGTGCAACTTTTGTTTCAGTGAATGCCTTTCTTGGGTGTGTTTTAATCTCAAATGTTGTGAACCTTTAATTTTATTGTACATTTGTGCGTGTGTTTTTCAGACATTTATTTTGTCAGAAAGGTTTCCTACAATGGAAGTATTCATGGACAGGTGGCTAAATCATCAGATTTAAGACTAGTTAAGGAGAAGTGTTTGCACAGCTTAGGAGAGAGAGGGGAGGCAGGAGAGGGAAGAGAAGAAAGAAAGAGAGGGAAGAAAGAGAGGAAAGAAAGAGAGGAAAGAGAGGAAAGAAAGAATAAAGAGAGGAAAGAGGAAAGAGGAGAAGAGAGAGGGGGAGGGAGAGAGGAGAAGAGGGAGGGGGAGGGAGGGGAGAAAGTGGGAGGGAGAGACATAGAGATAGAGAGTTTGGGTATTATAGCATGCAATATTACTTCAATGATTCTTTTCTATACTGAACATTCTACCTGTCTGTGTAATATGTATGCATATGTACATGGTTGCAGGTTTGGGCTTGCACTTGTTGTGCATACATGCTGTGTGCTTCTGTGAAAGAGAGGAAGGGAGGAAGGGAGGGAGGGGCTGCAGGAAATATGTTATTATAGTATGCAAAATTGTTTCTGTACAAAATTTACTATTTTACCTTTTTGATCCAGTTACAGAAGTTTTTATGACATGAAAAATTTGGTTTTACTTTTCTTATGCACAGTATGTTTACTGGATAACTTTTATCATTAAAATTACCTTGTATTAAATACATAGGCTCTCTCTCACTCACATGTGCACATGTGTTTGTGTGTGTGTGTGTGTGTGTGCGCGTGCACGCGCACGCGCGCATGCACGTGCGTGTGCACACACACATCAAGTGAAAATAGAGGGATTGATAAACATGGATATATTCCATCAAAATGTTATTGCT
>NC_034613.1:96840178-96895490 GCF_900095145.1 Mus pahari
TGCAAAGGCAGGAATGCTAGGAGACCTGAGGGGCGGGTTAGTGGAACATTTGGTTCAGTCCCAGGAATGTTTCAACAATGGCTTGCCTGGGTGTGCCCAGGCTTGTCTCAACTGTGCTCTCCGCCTCAGGCTTCCAAGCTTACACACAACTATTTCTCTGGACATAAGTTGCATGAATCCCAGGCCTTAAATTTCATTTCCCTTCACTCCCCCCTTTTTTTCTAAATGATTCTAATCTTAGAATTAGAGTAACAATTCTGTCCCTAACAAAGGCAACTAGTTGATTAATTAAGCAGAGTCCAAAGGTTAAGAGTAAAAGCAGAATTAACAGTGATCCAGTGATGGCTGACAACATTGATCAGCCAGGGGGAGCCTTATTAACGTGAGACACATGAACTCAGGTTGGGATTTCTTTTACTTTTGATTTCTTTTACTTTTATGGCGCTGGGTGTCGTCAGCAGCTCCAAGTAGGGTCCTTTTCACCTTGGCTCTTCACCAGGATAGTGTCTCCTACTTTAAACTGATGTGGCACCTGTGTATCACCAGCAACATAGGTTTATTTTCACTGTTCCCAGACCTCCGTTTTTTACAATTTCAAGAGCCTGTCACATAGATGGGCAGGAGCGCCCCATACATTAATCTAAATGGTGTTAGACCAGAGGCTCTGGGGGTATTCCGGGCCCTGAATAAGGCATAAGGGAGAAGGGCTGTCCAATCTTTTCTGCCGGTTTCTAAAGCTAATTTGGTTAGGGCCTTTTTAGCGTTCTTTTTATTTTCTCTACCTGTCCTGGACTCTGGGGTCGGTATGCACAATGTAATTTTTAATTTATCCCTAGCTGTCTGGCCAATCCCTGACTTACCTGGGAGACAAAGGCTGGCCCACAAACTGAGTACCTTGGGTATCCCGAACTGAGGAAGAATTTCTTTGAGTATCTTCTTGGCCACAACATTGGCTGTCTCTCTCTTGGTGGGAAATGCCTTGACCCACCCTGAAAAAGTGTCTATAAAGACTAAAAGATACTTATTTCCGTACCGGGCTGGTTTTACCTCAGTGAAGTCAGTTTCCCAGTAGGTCTCAGGTCTGTCTCCTTGCAAGCATCTTCTGCCATGGAGCCTGCTGGACCAGGTGTTAGTGAGCACACAGGCTCAGCAGTTTTTCACTAGGTCTTTTACAGCTTTCTTTTATCACGAAGCTACTTTTATCAGTGAACCAGGTCACTGCTTCTGGCCACGGATGGTCTGTGAGGTCTGGCCAAATTTCATTTTCTTCTGCCAGTACCTCCTCATATTTGTGTACAGGGGTTTCACTGGCTTAATCTATTTCTATTACTATACTTAATAAAACGAAACCATTAAATATAAATAGCCAAAGCAATTATATAATAATAAGTCTTGAAGATTGCATTTAAAGATAATCAACTTAGTTTAGAATATTTATAAGTTGTATTAATTCAGAGTTTAAGGATTTAAAAAAGTTTTTCCAGGTCATTTATGGACTTTAGATATGTAAGTGTTCAATTAGAAAATGTTAATAAAACCTTCACAGGACTTAGGGCCTCTCCTCCTATTGATGACTGACTAGACCATCCTCTGCTACATATGCAGCTAGAGCCACAAGTCCCATCATGTGTTTTCTTTGATTGGTGGTTTAGTCCCAAGGAGCTCTAGGTCCTGTGAAGGTTCTATGTCCCAGTATAGGGGAATGACAGGGCCAGGAATGGGAGTGGGTGGGTTTGGGAGCAGGGGGAGGGGATTTTTGGAGGGAAAACTAGGTAAGGGGATAACATTTGAAATGTAAATAAAGAAAATAATAAAAATATATTAAAAATTAACAGAAAAAAGTTAATAACACTAGTATCTTTATATAGCCTATCTTATGAAGAATTTTTCTGCTTAGTCACTTTGTCTTAATGTCAGATGTTCCTGGAGACTCATATCTTCTGTTTTGTTGTCACTTTTAACCTACTATTACTGCTTACTTTTATATGTCTGTGGTAGTTTCTAGTGAAAAAAATGTCAATTAGGATCATCAAGTGAATATTTTTATGCTAATTTTATTTAAAATTATCTCACTATTTTGTTCATTATTTAATTTTAATTTAGGAATGCTATTTGGCATATGAAACTTGTTTAATATGTGGTAACATCAAATAAATTATGATGCTAAATTATTCAGCACAAAGTTTCCGAATATATTCTGGAGTCAAGCTACAGGTGTTTAAATTCCAGATTGTAATGACCAGTTCTGTGACTTTGTGCACAGTTGTGTCTCAGCGTTTATGTAGCTTTATCTGCAAATATAGATGGCAGTACTAAAAAATTCTATTTTATGAATAATACCTGATGTGAAATCATTAATGTTAGGGTTGGGTTTTTTTGTGGCAATAAATAAATGTTTGCTAATTTTGCTGTTTCTTTTTGTCCACCTTTTCTTCCTTTCACATTTTTATCTCCTTTTCTTCCTCCTCCTACTTCTTATTGTTGTCATTTTTGTTAGTGTTACATAAAGTTATTAACCCTTCATAATCAACAGCAGTGGTTCTCAACTTTTCAGGTGCTGCAACCCTTTAAAACAGTTTCTTACATTGATGTTACCACAACCATTAAATTAATTTAATTGCTACTTCATAACTGTTACTTTGCTACTGTTATGAATTGTAGTGTAAATATCTGATCTTCAGGATATCTGACATGTGACCACTGTGAAAGGTTGTGACCCATGTATTGAGATCCACTGATTTAGCATACTCTCTTCTTAGTTTTAACCTTCTCATGCCAGTCTTTTTCTCAGAATTCTATCAGATAAATCTCAGACTATCCAATTGTTAATTATGGACCCCTCCTGGGGTTTAGTGCCTATCCTTAATACTAGCTCTTCATTTATTTTTTCTGCATTCATTTTACTTCACTTCAGGCAGTCAAATCCTCTATCTGTTGTTTGCTAAGAACATCATATTGTATTAATGAAGAGGAAATGAAGCAAGCCATAGTAAAACTTACAATGGCAAAAATGAAAGGAAACTTTAACAATTGATATTTGCTTATAGCTTTATTACTGTAAAAGACTAATACATAAATGAAACCTATTTATGTATTAGTGTGTGTGTGTGTGTGTGTGTGTGTGCACGCGTGTGTGTGTGTGTTGCTACACACATAATTTCAGGCTTAAAAATTTGTTTGGAGATTGCTTATGACCTATTGCTCTCTCATTAAAAGATAAAGTTTCCCCGGAGTGGTCAAAATATGTACAGAACATACACATACCTAGATATCTATATATTTATGCCTATATATTTTTTGAGATAGAAAATCAAGTAAAAGAGGCAAATAAAATTTAAAAAATCCTAGAGAAGATGTTGTGTGTTAAATCTATTTTATAGAATAATATGCAATTAAAACTCTTCAAAAAGGAATTTGTGAGGTAGGACCCTCTAAGTAAAAAATAAAACCTGAGCAAAGGAGCAGAGGTGAAAAAACCCATATGTTTAGCACATTGTGAAACATTATACCCTTAGCTATATAAATGCAAGGGAAGATTAGTTAAAGGATCTTTGTGGATATATTTATGCTTTGTATCTCCAAGAATAGACGTCGTGGAGAAGTCTACTTTTAACTTTTAATATGGTGTTCTAACTTTTCAACTCTTTAGTCAAAAAAGAAAAAAAGTATTGTTGGTCTTATTTATAAATCATTATATAGATCACTTTTCTTTCATGTTTGACTATTTTCACACTTTATGGAAAAGAAATTAAGGCAGTCTTTTAATTTTGTGACAAGTAAAAGGTTAAGCATTTTTTATGTGACAGAAACATTTTGTTTATTTTCATTGTATTATGAATAATAAAACATAAGTGAAGGACTGGCAGGATGGCTCAGTAATTCACTCGCCAGCCAGTCAATGTAGTCAAAATGTTGAGCTCCTATTTGAGTTAGAATTGCTAAAATGAAGTGACATCAGCTTCTGTCATGTACACATCCCTACATAGGTGAGTGCACATGCACATACATATACCATATGTACAAACATACCCATACATGCATTTATTAAAAAATAAATGAAAAGTGAATATATAAATCAGTGTTGTATTGGTTGTGGTGTAAGAATTACACACCTGGAAAAAGCATAGTGTTTGTGAGTGTGTATGCACGTGCATGCATGCATATGTACACAACTGGCAAATATTATACATACTGCCATTATTAAGGAAATATAGAACAAAATTGCAAATAATAATGAAATATACAGTTATAATTTACAGTAAATACACATACCCAACTAATAATACAGGAATATTTTCCTTGACCTAATGAAGCCAACTATAATTATAATGAATGACTATAATGTTATCATGAATTTTAGTGATCTCTTGATCTAATTAATGAGCAAAACTTGAAATCATAAATAGGTGAGATGAAAATTTACTCAATAATACTGTGTGAATCAAATTTTTAATAAAAAATTAAAATTTGGAATAATGCTTCACATTTTGCTATTAATAATAGAAATGTTACATTTTGAAGTTAAATCTTTCATTAATATTGATCATGTTCATAAATCTAAATAACTAATAAAACAATAAAAATTTAATTTATTATACTTCTTAATTCTGTATAAATACTTTTATGGGCGAATTAAAGCTACCTACATGATAGACTTGGAAAGGAATGTAGTATAACATACCATTATATTAGTATAATAGGTGAAAATATGTTTTTGTTCTTTTTTATGTTTGTTTCCTTTCATCTATTTTTTTTGTCTTTTTAATTTTTTTATTTCACTTTACATCCAACTCACAACCTTTATCCCTCCTCTCCTCCCAGTTCCATCTTCTTAGTGCCCTCTCCCCTTCTCCCCTCCTCCCCTCCTATGTGTGCCACCCCAACCTGGAACATCTAGTCCCAGCAGGTCTAAACATGTCCTCTTCAACTGAGGCCCATACAGGCAGTCCAAGTAGGGAAGAAGGGTATCCAGTGGTAGGGAACAGAGCCCGAGACAGCCCCTGTTCTACATGTTAGAGGACCCACATGAATATCAAGCTGCACATTTTCTACAAATGTTTAGGGGGCCTAGGTCCAGCCCCTATATGCTCCCTGGTTGGTTGACAAGTCTCTGTGAGCCTCCATGGTCCCAGGTTTGTTGACTCTGGATCTTCTTGTGGTATTCTTGACCACTCCAACTTGTTTACTTCTGTCCCCTACTCTTCCACAAGACTCCCCGAGTTCTGCCTGATGCTGGGCTATAGGTCTCTGCATCTGCCTCCATCTGCTTCTGGATGAAGACTGTCAGAAAACAGATATGCTAGGTTCCTGTCTGCAAGTATAGCAGAATATCACTAATAATGTCAGCTGTTTGGCTCTCTCACATGGAATGGGGTCTCAAGTTGGTTGGTTGTTCCCACAATCACTGCTCCATCTTTATCCCTGGACATTTTGTAGGCAAGACACATTTTGGGTTGAAGGTTTTATGGGTGAATTGATGTCCTGCTCTTCTTCTGGAAATTATCTTAAAACAACAAATAGCAGCTAAAATAATAAAGAAGTGATAGGCTTTGGTAATATTATTATCTTTATTTTTGTTTGATATATTTAATTACATTTATTTTGTGTGTGTATGCACGTGTATGTGTGTATGAATGTGTGTATGTAGGTTCATGTGTACACAGATGGATGGTACATGTTTGTGTATGCATGAGAATGCCAGAGAACAACCTCAGGTGTCATTCCTCAAGTTTCACCCCCATTTTGTTTGGAACAAGGTCTCATAGGCCTGTAGTTTATGCCCCAGAGAACCACTGTCTCTACCTCCCCAGATCTTGGATGTTAAGATCATGCTACACACCCATATTTTACTTTTATGTGTATTCTGAGGCTAGAATTAAAGCCCTTGTGTTTGCAAGGAAAGTATTGTACTGACTGAACTATCTTCTTGGACCCTGAGTTTGTTTATTTTTCGTAATTTAAGACATTGTAGAACTTAAAATTCAACAGTTTGCCTCTAGCTAGCCAATAAAAGTCTACTTTACAGTTGCTAGGAAGCTATTAGTTTCATTGATTGAATAAGAATTTGTAACCAGTACTGGGTGTTACTAAGTATATTAAGGTGTAAAACATTAGTCATACACAAGTAATCAGCATAGAAAAGAAGCAATTTTAACAATTATGCTGTCAGTTTTTCTGCCCGGAGGTAAAGATCTGTGTGTTGAATTGTGTGTTTAATATTGGTTATTTGTGACATTGATTAGCATTTCTTCTTGGGGGACTTCTATTTCTTATAAAATAAATGAACCTCCAAATTTTATGGAAGTTAGAAATATCAAGCAAGTTAACAAATGAAGAAGAAAGTAGAGTGTAGGATAGAGGGGATTGGTGTATGGATATGATGCCGAAGAATCTATCTCAGTAGTAACCCTGAAACAATTATCTCCAAGTATATTATTTGTTATTGTTTAATAAGAATCTTGGTGGCTTACAACTATTTATTAATTTATTACTTAGAGCTCAGTATGACTCTTAGTAGGATAATCTCAAAGTATGCTAAGATAATTATTGCCTTGTTTATTCAGATTGTTGGGAAAATCAAATTCCTTGGGATTACAAAGATTAGAGTACTTTTTTCTTGTTGGTTGTCAGTTGAAACCACTACCAGATACTGAAGGATGCACACATTATTTGCCTCATAGCATCCTTCCTTTATCTCAAAGGAAACAATAACTCATGTTTCTCCTATTTTTGAGTCTCTTCGGAGTCTTTTTCAATTCATGAAAGTCCGTTGAACTATTTTTTCTTTCTTCTAATACTGTGTTTAAAGCCTGTTTTAATTGTCCTGGATCCACCTATGCAATAGAATATAATCTTTACATTTTAATGTCAGCTGATCTGTATCCTTAATTCTACTAGCACTCCATGGTCACTTATTCTTTTCATTTTACCTATTGTGGACATCTATAGCAGCCTCAGTCTACTGGGAAAAGACACTTCATTGATCAAGGGTGAGAACTATGATTCTTTGTGGGCATAAGTATAGGTATCTAGTATACAATTAGAAATTTTATCAGTTAATGAAAATGGCAGTAGTGGGCTCTCCTCTAGGGTCTATGATTTCTCTAGCTGTAGATAAATAGTTGGTTAGATTTATAGCACCAGACATGAATTCCTTAGTGAACTTAAGTCCAGTTCAACTGCCTTTAATTAATCATGAGTGCCACCTTTATAGAATTTGAGATATCTTGCTGACCTAGTGTAGTTTATAGGCATTATGTGTAGATAGAACTGTGCTGAATGATCTTCTTCTCTGGCAGCTTGCATATCAGCTTCAGGAACTATGAGAGCTAGTCCTTAGTGAGGAGGATTTCAGGCTATTTAAAAGTAGATTCATTCAAGTGTTGTGTTCTAAGTGTGTGGTAGCTTCAGCAATAGGGTCTCACTTTCATGTCCTAGGAGGCAACCAAGGGCAATGTCAGTAGTCTATACTGTTTTGAGAGTCTCTTGAACATCCCTGGAAACAGCTCAAAGAGTTTTCCCAAGCCTGTTATATAGTATATGGCTCTTGGGGGCAGTATTATCACCCCATATGGCATAGTTCTTTTTAAAATTATGTAATTGCATTATTATTTCAAAAAGTAAAAGAAATAATTTCAAATATATGCATATGTGTATATATATACATTTATTTCATATTTTAATGTAAACATATAAAATAAAGTCTTCTTATGCATTTACAGGTATCCTGACTGTTACTATTCTCTTTTCCCATTTTTATAACTCTGCCCACCAAGTTAAAGTCCCTGCCTAGTTTTTCTACTTCTCTTTTCATAGCACTTTGTCCCACTATACTCCTCTATAGAGTTTATTATTTTTTACTTTACTATAGTTCTTTCTATGATTCAGTATCTCATAATGCTTTGTCAAGACCTTTCCCACTTTTAAATATACATTTTATTTATTTTATTATTTTCTCATTTCATCCACAGTTTCCTTTCACTACACTCCTCCCAATCCCTCTCTTCAAATCCACTCTCCCCAGATCTACTCCTTTTCCATTTCTCTTCAGAAAAAATAAAGCCTACCAGGGATATTAACCAAACATGGAATAAAAAGTTATAGTAGCAGCAGGCACAAATCCTTATGTCAAGGCTGGATGAGGCAAACCAGTAGGAAGAAAAGGGTCCCAAGCATAGGCAAAAGAGTCAGAGACACCTAACCCTTTATTAGATGTTCCACAAGAATATCAAGGAGAGTGTCTATGTAGAGGACAAAGCTCAGACTCATACAGGGTCTATGTTTGTCTCTTCAATTTCTGTGAGCCCCTGTGAGCTCTGCTTAGTTGATTCTGTGGGCCATGTTCTTGTGATGCCCTTGAACTCTATGGCTCCTAGAGTTCGCCCTTCCCCTCTTCTATGGGGTTCCACTGGTTCAAGATGTGTGTCTCTGCATCTGTTCAAATCAGCTGCTAGTGACAACTGGGCTAGGCACCAATCTATTAGTATATCAGAATATCATTAGGAATCATTTCATTGACTTTTTTTCAGTTGTGTTTGTTTCTATTCAGAGTCTCTGAGCTGTCCTGTCTCTGGTTTTTGGCAATTCAAGCAGTGTGAGGCATGGGATATGGGATCCCACTTGTTGAGTTAGAATAGAGTCAGAACAGTCATTAGTTGGCCACTCCCAGGAGTTCTGCAACATTATTACCTCAGCATATGTTGCAGGCAGAAAAGATAGTAGGTTGTAGGTTTTGTGGCTAGGTTGATGGCCCAGTCCCACTGTTAGGAACATTGCTGGTTATAGAATATATCCAGTTCAGACTCTATAGTTTCCAGTACTAGGAGACTTTGTTAGGTCCATTCTTGTGGGTTCCAGGGAATTTCCCCTGTACTAAGTTTCTACATCACCTCCCATGTGCTCCCCAATTCATTGTCTCTCAGTATTATCATCCTCTTTTTCTCCCATACCATCACATGATCCTTAGTGTTCCAATCCCCACCTGGCCCCAGTACACCTATAAAATCTATTTCCCTTTCCCAGGGAGATCCATATGTCCCTCCTTGAGCTTTCCTTGTTAATTAGCCTCTCCCTGTTTGTGGATTATAGCATGATTATCATTTACTTAAAAGCTAATGTCCACACATACCATGTTTGCCTTTCTGGTTCAGGGTTACCTCAATCAGAATGATATTTTGCTATGTCTACCCATTTGCTTTCTAACTTCTTGATATTGTTGTAGCAGCTGAGCAATACTCCATTGTGTAAATGTACCACATTTTCTTATTTATTTATTTATTTATTTGATATTTTCTTTATTTACATTTCAAATGCTATCCGGAAAGTTCCCCATACCCTCCCCCTGCCCCTGCTCCCCTACCCACCCACTCCCACTTCTTGGCCCTGGCATTCCCCTGTGCTGGGTCATATAAAGTTTACAAGACCAAGGGGCCTCTCTTCCCAATGATGGCTGACTATACCAATGATGGCATCTTCTGCTACATATGCAGCTAGAGACACGAGCTCAGAGGGTACTGGTTAGTTCATATTGTTGTTCCACCAACAGGGTTGCATCCCCCCTTCAGGTCCTTGGGTACTTTCTCTAGCTCCTCCATTGGGGGCCTGTGTTCCATCCAATAGCTGACTGGTACCACATTTTCTTTATCCATTCTTTGTTTGAAGGACATTTAGGTTGTTTCTAGTTTCTGGATATTATCAATAAAAGTGCAATGAACAAAATTAAACAAGTATGCTTGTGGTATGGTAGAGTGTCCTTTGGATATATACTCAGGAATGGTAGAGCAGGGTCTTGAGATAGATTAGTTCCAAGTTTTCTGTGGAACAGCCATGTTTTCCATAATGGCTGTAGAAGATTGCATTACAACCAGCAAAAGAGTAGTGTTCTCCTTGTTCTACATTCTCTCTTTGCCAGCATGAATTGTCAGTTGTGTTTTTGTTCTTAGCCTTTCTGACAGATGGAAGATAAGATCACAAATTAGTTTTGATTTGAATTTCCCTGATGGCTAAGAATGTTGGATATTTCTTTAAGTGTTTCTCAGACATTTGATTTAACTTTGGTGAGTATTCTCTGTTTAGAGGTGTACCCCGTTTTAATTGGATTATTTGGTTTGTTGGTGTCTAGTTTCTCTTTTCTTTTCTTTTCTTTTCTTTTCTTTTCTTTTCTTTTCTTTTCTTTTCTTTTCTTTTCTTTTCTTTCCTTTTCTTTCCTTTTCTTTTCTTTTCCAAGACAGGGTTTCTCTGTATAGCCCTGGCTGTCCTGGAACTCATGATATCTAGTTTCTTAAGTTCTTTATATATTTTAGATATTAGCCCTTTGTCAGATAGGGAATTGGTGAAAATATTTCCTATTCTCTCGTCTGCCATTTTATCCTGTTGACAGTGTCTTTTGCTTTCTCCCTTCCTCCATCCAACCAGGAAGTCCCTCTTACTTGCCCAGTGATTGGCTCCTTTATTCATTAGGGGATTGGTTCACAAGAAGTAACCTGAGTGTGGGTAGGGGAGAGGGTATAGGGGACTTTTGGGATAGCATTTGAAATGTAAATGAAGAAAATGCCTAATAAAAATAGGAAAAAAAAGAAGTAACCTGAGTATGCTCCTTATCCACAGCCCCTCCTAGAAGAGTGGAATTACCATCAAAATATAAACAGCCCCAGGCCCATCCACAGTCTTTCCCCCTTTCTGTTCTAATAAAAACCAAAACTTTTCTTTCAAATATAAATAGAGCACAACTATTACCATTTTGTAATTTATAAGATATAAGATAGACCTAACACCCAGTCCATCATTTATGTCATTAGGATGGAACACTGTCCTCTATCCTAACTTAAAGGACTTATAAATTTACACCTGACTTATGTCCTGGCTTTAGATTGTATGCTATCTGAAAACCATCCTCTCAAATCTGTTCTCTCAAAGTAAATAGCTTGGGTTGGCTAAGAGACTATAAGTAGTTTTTCAGCCCCGTCAGAAATCTGAGAATGACCAACATTAACTGAAAATATATAGGAAGCCTAACACAACTTCCAGAACTGAGACAAATTGTAGAGACAGCTGCCTACCTATACAGCCCCAGTAAGTCATTAAGATGGAGCATGTCTTTAACTTTCTGGCCCAGTATCATCTGACAGATTTTGAGAAACAGGAAATTAAGGACTAGCCTATTCTGTCTTGGCAGAACTAAGTTGTCCTAACCTGTAAATTCTGTCCTTTTTCTGGACAGTACAAGGCTGCAGGGGAGATGGACTATTTTCTGCCTAGTGGTGACCTAGCTGCAAATGCACAGCCTCACCTGGAGGGAAGATGCTCAGTTGCTTCTTTGGATCCATGAATGGGAAGCTGTTAGGAGCAGATTGGTCTCAACAAGTGAATCAATAACATTAAATGTCACATTCTGTGTCTTTGTGACGTTTTTGAAAACCAACTATCTATGTAAAGTAATCTGGACTACTCTCGGCTATTTCTAATTAAAATATCTGAAAACATCCTAACAATAAACTCAGAGCCATGAATTTGCTATTTGGCGATTAACTCACAGGCTTAAACTTCTCAGATTAATTTGTAATAACAGTTATAGAAGGACTGGTTTTAACCCCGGTACTTTTAAAATTTTTGTACTAATAGAAGAAATTTATACCAATGAAAACCTTGATTTTTACATCAAAATAAATTCTGTACCAAAATAAGAAATTATGACTTCAACTTAGTAACAATTAAAAAGATTTTTACCAAAAGAGATTATGGCTATGCAATCAATTCTAGCTATCTCTCTCTGTTCCAATTATGACCATTTCTACATTCCTTTGAATGACAACCTATACTAGCTACCTTCAGCTCCAAAGCCCAAGGAACTGGGGGGGACCATTCTTCATAACTTCTTCAAGCTGAATATGGGTGTTGAGATATTTTTGAAGTGTGAGGGGGAATGGTAGGGAAAATAGGGGAGTTAGTTGGCCTTAAGAAGGCCACACCAATGATAAATTTAGTCTCTGATATCTATGTCCTGACTGGATCTGGCTGAAAGTCCAACACATCTGGAGTTCAAGTAGGTCAGTTCAGCATGTCAGACAGTGAGATTCACTAAGGTTGTATATTCTGTAATATACAAATTTCAAAACAAAATTTTAGTATCATCAAGATAACTTTTTTGTTTGATTCTCTGGAATCTATTTCTCTGGCGGTCTCCCTCTCTCAAATCTGATCCTCATTACTTTGGAAGCTGTATAGACACTAATCACCTTTTTTTAAAAACATAAGATCAAAACCTTTCTCCCAAATATTTAATTGTGTCCCATAAGACTGGGTATGTTGTAGATTCATTTTCATTGAATTATGGGAAGTCTTTATTTTTTTCTTCCTTGACCCAATAGTGATTCAGTATATAGTTGTTCAGCTTCCATGAGTTTGTAGGCTTTCTGTTGTCTCTGTTACTGTATCTTAGCTTTTTAAAAATTTAAATTATTTGTTTATTTATTTATTTTTAGTGGTTATTTTATTAATTTACATTTCATATGTTATCCCCCTTCCAAGTTTCCTATCTGCAACCCTCCTATCCTTTCCCCCGCTTCACCTGCTTCTGTGAGGGTGTTCCTCCAACCACTCACCCCTTCCCACATCACCACCCTAACATTCCCCTACATTGGGGCTTCTAGCTTTCATAGGACCAAGGGCCTTCCTTCCCATTGATGGCAGATAAGGCCATGCTCTGCTACATATGCAGCTGGAGCCGTGGGTCCCTCCATGTGTATTCTTTGGTTGGTGGTTTACTCTCTGGGAGCTCAGGGGGTTCTGATTGATTGATAATGTTATTCATTCTATGGGGTTGCAAACCCCTCCAGCTCCTTCAGTTCTTTCCCTAACCCCTCCATTGGGGTCCCTGTGCTCAGTCCAATGGTTGGCTGCAAACATCCATGTGTGTATTAGTAAGGCTCTGTCGGAACCTCTCAGGAGACAGTTGTATCAGGCTCCTGTCAGCAAACATTTCTTGGCAGCGGTAGTAGTGTCTGGGCTTGGTGTCTTCATGTGAGATAGATCCCTAGGTGAGGCAGTCTCTGGATGGACTTTCCTTCAGTCTCTGCTCTATTCTTTCCCTTTATTTCTTTTAGACAGGATAGATTCTGGGTTAAAATTTTTTGGGATGGGTGGGTGGCCCCATCCCTCAACCAAGGGCCATGCGTAACCTCTGAATATTGTCTCTAGAGTTTCTCTCTCCCCTTTCTTGGGTATTTCAGCTAATGTCATCCCTGTTGGGTCCCTGGCATCTGGGCCTTTCTTTTTTTACTACCTGTAGTTCTTAACTATAATTCTTAAACTTGGTATTTTGCTGATGTTCCATGGATCTCAAATGCTTTGCACTTTCTGATTATCTTATATTCATTATTGGCTCAGTGTTATAATTTATCTGCATTAACTCAATATTGTACTTTAAATCGCTTCTTCTTATGCCTTGGTGTTCTGTCTTCTTGTTGCATTCCCTTATGGAGCATTTCAATTCAGGTTTTGTTTGACTTACTAAAATTTTCATTTGTAAAATTTCAAATTGATTTTTTGCTGTCTTTCTTATTTAATTTTTCTTCATGCCTATATTGATTTATTTTAATCAACTAATCTTACTGTACTTGAATTTATTCAGGCATTTGTTTGTGTGTTCTTATAATAATCATTCTTTTGAATTATAAATGGTTTATTTGATCTAATGCACTGCCTTGTCATCTACTTATGTGGAATTGGTAGTCTATGGAGGTATCATGTTGTGTTGACTTTCATATTTCTTCATTGGGATGCATACACCACAGCCCGGCTTTGTCTCCATTTTTAACACAATTACAATAGAAGAATACTAGCTTAAAACACATTCACAATTGAAATTTAAGCTGTAAAAATATAGTAATTCTAAACCATGCCCTTTGATCTTCAGTGCTTTAGAGGAATAGAAGAATACAGATTATATCATGTTTATTGAGGTAATAGTTACTAAGTGTATGCATTGAAGGGAAATAAGAAACATAGGGTAGTGATTACTATTAGATCAAAAGCAAGCATGGATACGACAAAAGTAAAGAGAATGCAGAATCAATCAATTTGAAGGGAGGAGAAAAAGATAGTTCCATGTGAAATTCGAATGGTGCATTGTCTACAGCTTAATACCCAACAGTCATTTATTTTCAACTTTCAGCATTTTGACCAGTTCTTGATTTCAACATTAATAACCACCCAATGAAATGAGAAGCTTCTCTAAGACTGAGAACAGCACTAGGCTATGTGTATAAACATAATCATTTAGAATATAGTTTATGCATGTGTTGATTTAGGAAACATTCATTAGATTTCTGCCTAAGACCTGTAACCTCTTCAGGTATGGGCTTTTGATCAAGTTTATAGTACCAGAAATGAAGCAAGTACAGGTAGAAGAAAATACATGCTAATGCTTTATATCTGGAGAATTTGTGTCCTTAGAAAGTTTTATTTTGAGATCTACAGATGAGAACAATAGATTCCCTATTTTTTGTACATTCTTTTTCATATTCCAAATTCACTTAATAGATTGAAAAACTATCCCCCAATATATCATACTTTATCAATCTGCTTATGTGTTTTGAATTAATTAATTAATTAATATACTTACTTATATTCTCTTCCCACCCTATTTCTCCTGAGAGGCTGGGGCTCCCTTTCATATCCCCCCACCTTGCTGTGCCAAGTCTCTGCCAGATTAAACACATCCTTTCCCACTGAGGCCAGATAAGGCAGCCCTGTTGGGGAACAGATAACACAGTCAGGCTACAGCTTTAGGGGGAGCCTCCATTCTAGGTTTCAGGCAGCCCACATGGAAATTGAGCTGCACATCTGCTGATTATATGCTAGGGGGCTCATTCCATCCCATGTGTGTTCTTTGGTTCATGGCTTATTTTCTGAAACCACCAAGGTCCAGGTTGGTTGATTCTCTTGGTCTTCCTGTGGGGTTCCCATCCCCTTTCAGTCCTTCCCTCAGTTCTTCCATAAGAGTCCCTGACCTCTGCCCAATGTTTGGCTGTGGATATATGCATCTGTTTCAGTCAGCAACTGGATAGAGCCTCTCAGAGGACAGCCATGCTAGGCTCCTGTCTGCAAATATAACAGTATCACTAATTATGTCAGGGATTGGTGTTTGCCCATGGAATGGCTTTCAAGTTGGGCTGGTTATTAGTTGACCATTTCATTCAGTCTCTGTTCCATCTTTATTCTTGGATTTCTTTTAGACAGGACAATTTTTGAGTCAAATGTGTTGTGACCCCATCCTTCCACTGGGGTTCCTGCTTGGTTAAAAGAGATGGCCTCTTCAGTTTCTATATACCCACTGTTAAACATCTGGGCTAATGTCACCCTCATTGGCTCCTGGAAGCCTCTCCCTATTTCAGGTCTCTGGGACTTCCTAAAGATTCTTCCTACCCTCCACACTGGGATGTTGTAGACTTCCATTCATTCTCCTTGCTCTTCTGTCTTTCCAAACACCTGCCCCCCCATTCCGGTTGCCCTCCCCTCTCCCACCTACTCTCCTCCCTCCCTCTGCCTCCTATGACTATTTTGTTCCCCTTTCTAAGTATGATTCAACAGTCTTGCTTGGTACCTTCCTACTTGCTTAATTTCTTTTGATCTGTGGAGTGTAACATGGGTATTCCATGCTTTATGGCTAATATCTACTTATCAGTGAGTATGTACCATGCATGTTCTTTTGGGTCTGGGTTGCCTCATTCAGGATGATATCTTCTAGTTCCATCCATTTGCCTGTAAATTTCAATCTGCTCATATAAACAAAACTCATTTGTATGAGATAAATACTGCTTAAATATCTAAGTTGTATAAGAAGAATTTTTAAAGTGAATTTATATTAAATTGGATTGCTGAAGTGAAAATTTGAATGTGTCACATGATAGATGATATGTTTGTCAGAAGCAACAACTGAAGAGATGTGTACCTGGTTATTTGATTTCCTAGCAGTCCTAAAAATATAAATTGCATGTAATTGATATTGAACCTAGGACTAAACACCTCATAAAGTTGTTTCTTAAAAATAAAATATCACTGGTCTCCAGACTTTGAAAGACTAAAAGAGAAATTGTTTTTAAATAGATCCTATCAGCATATTTATTAAAGTACTTTTTGTTACTTGGACGTTATCTATAGAAGTTGAGTTGTTTCCTAAAGTGGAGGCCACATGGATCTATTATTTCAACTCTGTGATTGTTTCTGATAGCTGTTTTATGAGGCTCTGGATAACAGTATGTGTATTCATGCTCACTCAAATCACATTTATGTGATGTATTTAAGTACCAAAACCCAATTAAGAATCTTTTAGTCTGTGTATGTTTAAATTATCAGTTCTCATAATAGTCTACACAGAATTACTAATGTTTTAACATAGATTGAAATTAAGTATGCCCTTTTCTGTATCTTGGAACTGTACCAAATCGATATAAAGTATAACAGATTGTTGTGTGCCCTATCCCCTTAACAGATTATATATTATCAAAAATTGAATTCGATATACTAATTCAGTAGAAGAATTAGTAAGTATTAATTATATTTAAATAATTTTGTCACATCATAAAACTACATCAGTATTCCAATGGTTTAGCATTATTGTATTCATTCTCTTTTAGTGATATCTGCCATGGATTATATTACTATTACTATAAAAATGTCTAAAGAATAAAAGGTACTTGATGGTAATTTTGCCTCCTTCATATGCTATTTTGGCTAAATAATACTGATATTGGACCTATTCCATTTTTATGATATGCTAGAAAAGTATTGCTTCATTTCTTGTGCCCAAATTCCCACTTTAATTTCAGAATATCAAAAAGATGCCTACCAGATTTGGAAAAGAAAGTGAACAACTTGAGCATGCTATTGATCGTGTTCTTGTCACAATTTCGGAAAGAAGATTGGCACGTAGTCTACATGGTACTATTGAACATCCACCTCATAGCATTCTTACAGCTACCCTTGACCTGGTTAATATTGCCAGCATGATATTGAACATTCTGGAAAGGTAATTCCTAATACCTGTTATTTAAAGCCATAACACAAGTTGTATTTTCCCCTTCATTTCTTTACAGAAATCTTAGGTGTGGAATAGATACTACTTCCATGTTTTCTTTCAAAGATGTTTACAGACATTTTACTGATGCCATTATTATCTCTGTAGGATGTACAAAATAGTTACATGGTTCCCTTTAAGTCACTATTTTACCATCTGACTTTTAAAATTTTTTCAACAAAAGTCGTATGTTAGAAGATAATTCACTTTGAGTTCTCTTTAGAGATTAAATTACACTCACACTTTCAAAAAGAGCAGTCTCTTAGATGTTACACCAAAATTGTAAAGGATAATATCTGGCCTTTTTGCAACAAAATATTGTTTCTTTGTGTACTAATTAAACTATGAACTTTTAATTAACATGAGTTAGTCCTTTTTGTAAAATTCTGTGTTAATAAGAAAGGGCTAGTTAAGTAATATTAATGATGTATAATTTTGTTTCGGTAGTAACTTGTAGTTAAAATATTAGTATGTAGATTTCCATATAATTTTTATCAACAACTATAATCAATTATCTGTTAATAGAAAATTCATGTCACAGATTTTAAGGACGTTTGCTTCCACTAAGTATTATATTTTTCAGATAAGAGAAAGAAGGGAAAATGATAGAAAAGGATCCTGTGTTTTGATTCACAATGAGCTAAACCAGGAAGAACTTCTACTTTCCTATAACTTTATATAACATGTACTTTTGCTGAGTCATTTCTCTTGTAACTAATATTTAATTGAAAACAAACTTATTTACATAAAGAAGAAATAAAGACAAAATTTTCATAGTAGTTTAAAGAAATTTTAAATAATGGTGTAGGAAATTTGACAAACTTAGCAGTTTCTTTTCTCTTTTTATATTTGAGTTCATTATGAGAAACTATTTACAAAACATCTGAAAGAAAGCAAATACCAGAAGCATAGTTCAAAAGACACATATTCTGCCATAAGCTGAATTTAAGGAGAAAATTTTAGAAAATTTCATTAACCATTAAGTAAAGATAGCTATAATATGGAGTAATAGCAAAAGATCTCCCAAATGCATATAATCTGCTCCATTAACCTTTGATAATTCACATTTAGTTTGCCTATTTTGTCGAAGTAGTCTTATTACAGAGTTCACATTATAGAATCAGTATAAAGTCACTTTTTTACTTTTTAAGTGAATTTCCCATTTTAAGGGCTTATTTACTTTCATCAGTAGAATCAGCGACATTAAAAGGGTCTTGTCTGGCTCTTACCAGTATTTCACAGAAAAAAACGATTTTTACAAAATGACCTCATCTGCCAAGCAACATTTTCCAAATGTAGGAAATCATCTTAGTGTTATCTTTATTCTAACTGAAAATATTAATGGTTTTATATGATCACTGATTCTTAGACACTGTCTTAATGACTAGTAATGATGAAATAAGAGATATTCATGTTGAATGATTATATATTTTCCTAAGCCCAAGACAAAATATCCCAAAATATAATACCTAAATATCAAAATCTCTATAAATGGATGCTTCAAAAATTAAAGGGATATGTGTTAATCCGAGCATATTATAAAAAATCTATCTATTTTAAAGCTTCTCTGATTTAAATTATGAAATAATTTATTTTCTCAGAAAGTAAACAATGCTTTAAAATTTTTATCAAGACCTTATCTGAATTATTTTTTAGATTATAACATTTTCTAATGAATAATTAGGGCTTGGCCCTGGCATAGTGATGCATACCTTTTATTCCAGCACTGGGGAGACAGAGGCTAACCTGGTCGATCAGATTTCAGGCCTGCTAGGCCAAAATTGGCTTTGTAAAACAGACAAACAAACAAACAGTCTTAAGCCAATTAAATTGTATTTGCTTTCCAAATATCTGGTGAGACTGTCAGATAGAGGAATTTAATTATTAAATCCTGGTGGAAATAATTTCTGTGATTTATTATAAATTGCTTACCCTGTCTACAATTCTAAAACAAAACATGGATGATGTAATTAGAAAGTATTTTTTCATTATTATCTTTTTAAAATGTGATCCATGTTACTTTTGACCTGGCTCAGCCTTTTAAAATCAGTTCAATGAATTAGACCAGATAATTATTTCATCTTTAACAAGGATTTACAACTCATTTTGATAATAGAAGCAAAACTTTTTTGAGAACTGAATTTAATTAAGGAGTTTAAATTACAACATGATTATAAACCGAAGAATAAAATTTGGTTCTCTGACTTCTTCCCATCAATAGTTCCTTATCTGTTTTATGAAATGAATAACCTTTAATAATAAATTATTTGAATGATCTCAAATGACCAATAGTGTATGAAATATTGATTCTGTAAGCATCATAAACCTATAAGATAGTGCATCATTTTAATAATGCATTATTAGCAACAAGATATCGTTTAAAATTTGTTGTAGAAGTTTTGAGTTTTTAAAAGCTGTTTTCATTATGATATCAATTGGAAAGTTTAGACTCTTTAGGTGACACTTATGCCATCATGTTATATTCCTATTTGACATTTAAAATGTGAGTAGTTTCACTGATTTGATGTAGGAAAAAATTATAAAATTTTATTCGGGACAACATAGTAATTGAGGACCACTTATCTAAGCACAACTACCCCAAATTCTACTTTTATATAAATATATTTTTCCATGTTTATGGGGAAAATTAAGATGTACATAAAAATTACGGAGTTGTTTAAACTTGTTCAAAAATTTAGGCTCTAAAAATGAGTGAGATGACATGGTTCAAGAATTTTGACCATATTTATCATATCCTGAACAGAGTTACAGTTAATGGACCTTATAGATCCTCGCAAAATACTTTTACCACTTAAGTTTATAAGCTCAATTATATCTGTAGTTAAGGCATTTAAATAAATTTTATTGCAGCTTTTAAGTAAAGAGATAACTTGAGTCTTTGCCCCTGCTACAGTCTTTAGAAGTAGGTCTCAAAAATGGCATTTGTTCAAACACCAGTCATTGTAATATCCTAAAAATTTAGAGGGGATTATAAATATATTTTTCTTATTGATTTATAAAGATAACACTTAAATTCACTAGTTAGAAAATATATAAATTCAGCACTATAGTGCTTTGTGTTTTGTACTTCAGAGATAACCTAAAATTTTGTCCATTTTGAAAGATATTTATTGCAGGCTTTTTGAATACAAGATCTTATATGTGCAAAGGAAACAATCTACCACTGAATTACACCTCACCTTATTATTCCTATTATTCAGGTGAGGTAGAGAATATTTCCCCCAAAAGTATTTTTTCTTTTATATTGTCATCTGATGGAGGCCTCCCAATAGCAGAAGGTTAAAAGCTATGTTAGATATAAATAAGCAGACCCAAACTTTTCATTAAGGTATGGTATCTAAATTAACTTAAATTATGTTTTCATTTGTATTAAAAAATGAACACCAAATGCAGTTATTTTTATTTTCAAGGTTCAGCTACTTCTGGATAATATAGTTATTTTTTCTTGACCCTTTCCTCTTTCATTTTTATTATATTGTCATTCATTTGTATAGTAAGTAAGCTAAGAGAAATGAAATATTAAAAGATAACCTACTCAACCTTTAATCTTTATTTTAATAATTTGAATACAGGAATGATTATAACACTGTATTTGTACGATCTTTCCCTTTTTTGAGATCATGCTTCATATATTATTGTGATGTTCTAGAATTTATCTCTTTGCACCTTTTAATCTAAAACTCCCTATATTTTAAATTATAACTTTCAATTTCCTGAGGAAAAAAGATACTTTATTCAAAGAAACTCAGATTGATGGAATCTCTTTATTACCCTTCCCTGACAGGCCACCATTTGATTGCATGTCAGAATTTTCCAGTCTGAAAAATCATCTCATTAACCATATCACATTACTGAAACATTTCTCTGAACAGGTAAGACATAGTTTTGTTGTACTGTTTTCCATTCATATATTCCTGTGCATTTACTTACTGTACCCAGTACTTCACTATCACCTGTAAAAACTATCTTTTTTTTTAACCACACCTCATGAGATACAGGCCAATATTTTGTTGTAATTAGATAGAAAATTTAGTAGTCACATTGAGTTGTCATCTCAAATCCCTTTTCCATTGTATCAGAATCTACCCTCATTGCTGGATTGTTCTAAATAACGATTGAACATTCTTGAATCCTTCAAAGATCAGTATTCTCTAGTAAGAATCATAGAAACTTGATAATCTAGTATTCAATCATAAATATCTTTCCTTGTAATATATAATTGCCTATTATATCTTGTATTATATTAAATAATTATTTATTTTTATCCAAAAATGAATATGAAGTGAAATCTTTTTTTTTAATTTTCAAGGGTTGTTTACTAATAGATAATATAGTTTCTTGTATTTGATCGCATCCTCCTTTTATTTTTTACATAATTGATCATTTGTATAGTAAGTTAAGAGAAATGAAATATTAAAGGATAACCAGCTCAACCTTTATCTTTTTTTCAATAATTTAAATACAATTTGTTATAAATAACTTCTGTTCAAATATATGTATATGCATGTGCCTCTTACAATGTTTTGCTCAATTCTCCTTAAATGTTTCATGTTTATTTTACTCAGTGCTAAGGTTTTATCATAATACCTGTTCTACCTAGAATTTACTATTATAGCTTCTCCAGTTATTCAAATATGGTCTCTCTTTTAAGGAATATTTGAATCATTCATTTATTCATTCATTTACTCATTCATTTGTATAAACTTTCATTCATCCATCCATCTCTTCAGTAATCTATCAAACAAGTCAACTTTTCTTTTTATAATTCCATTACCCATTAATTCACATACATTGCGTTCAATATTGAATAAAGATGAAAATGAAGCACAGATGAATTAATCAATTAAAAATTAATTTGTGGAAGATGGACAAAGAATTGGTATACTATGGTTTGTTAGATTATTTTAATTTTATAATAATTTGAACCTTCTATGTAACAATTCTAGGATTCTTAAAATAAAAACAAGTAATACAGAATTATTTCATTTCACATTTAATAAAATGAGATATTTAAGTAGAATATTCCAATTATAAAGTTTATATGATATATTAACTGTATTTTAAACCTCCCAAGTCCAATTTATGTTAAGACTGTTAGTATAATGTTCATACATATTCAGTGCTATAAAAAAATGTTTAGTTGTGATATCAACATGGTGATCTAATTTTATGGATCCAGCTATTTATCAGACTAAGGCAAGAACATTTGAACTCAGGAGTTCAAAGGCAACTTCAAAAACTTTGTGAGATCCTGTGTGTGTGTGTGTAGAGGGGGTTGAATATCCTAGAAAGCCTCATGAACACTGGTATTTTTCTCATATGTATTTATTTGTTTCTTAGAAGTTAGTTAAAAGGTTTGTTACACATGAGAACTTTTCAACAATTGTAGTTCATATTTACATTATAGTTAATGTTTGGCAAATTCTTTTCTATGGTATAAATATAACCCTTATATTTATCTCCTTATCTTTATAAACTTTTCTCCAAGACGAAGTTTTCTTCTTCAGATGAGAGTACAGAAAGATCACTAAGTATAGGACTAACTAAGGGACAACTAATTTCTCTATTTTTAAAATATTTATTTTTAATAGTGTATGTATTTGTATATATATATATATATATATATATATATATATATATATATATATATTCATATTCACAGAGGCCAGAATTATCAGATGCAGTTTTAGCTAGGATTGTAAGTGGTTGTGCGGTTACATGATGCAGGTACTAGAAATTGAACCCAACAAGAAAAACTAGAACTTCTAGAGGAAAACAAGAGTAAAACCCTTGTGTGTAGACATTAGAACTATGTTAAAGCAGGGTAGACTTTATGGTCTGAAATATAAATTAGCAAAACTAAGAGGAACACATATTTGATGCTGCTTTTAACTAGATTATCCATTCCAAATACCAGGCCAAGTAAATGAGGCAAAGAACAAATTGGCAATACCCTCTGGTTTGACCAGCGTTTTATTTAGTCTTATATAACTAAGCGAACAGTAATGGTCTATATGCTAGCTAAATCATAAAAGAACTAGCTGGTACCAAAATCAAAGTTCAGCATTTAATCAGTGTTATCATTCATTGTATTAAGCTGATCTGCCTCTGTATTAATAAATAAAACCAGAATTAAATTATCTCCAAAGGAAGATAGCATCAATATGAGCCTCAATTTATCTCAATAACTTCTCATATACAATAGCCAGCATTAAAGACAAAATAGAAAATAGAAAGGAAATCAGTTAGTTAAAATTAAGCTTTTAGAGATGAACAATGACAATGAAGAGGACAATTATTTAAAAGTTATTAGAAAAGGAGCTCTTAGTTTCAAGGTCCACCAGCTGGTATTTTAAATTTTAGAATTGTCTAATAATCTTTTGGTAAGATTCAGTTATACTCAATTTCATTCCCCACAGAATTTGAATTAATGACAAGTATGTGTTAAGGCAAACGTGCCCACAGGAATAAACTATATGAATGGGTCTACACTTAGTAGCTTTTAATGTATTTGGGGATTACTTTAAGAAGAAAATCTAGCCATAGAAAGTTTTTCTCATTTTCATTGTCTTTTTTTTTCTTTGCAATGCAAATCTAGTTGTAGGAAGTTATTGGTATTTAGATTACCACCCAGAGGCCAAGTTTCTTTATTGTTAGCTGGTACTAGGACCATACTATACAGGAAAAGAAAATGCTGCCTCTTTTTGAGGCTATTTATATCAAATTTATTGCACTTCTTTGGGATGCAGCCTGAAGAGATGATGGTTGGAATAGGGACAAGCCCATTGACTTGTCTACAAGAGGAAGAGAAAATGAATCAGTAAAGTAGGTAGTACATGAGGGAAGATATCCCTCAAGCCTCTCAGGCTACACTTTGACCATGGTTGGGTACACGTTCCCCTGTATATGATCTTTCTTCTTCAGGTATAGCTTGGAGTCCTCCAAATGTGCCCAGTTTCCATGCCTGTGAACTAATAGAGACTAGGCTTTAAGTCACTATGTGTGCTGTTACTCCAGACATGTATTGGTTCTGTCTAATATAAGATCTAGACGTGAAAGTTTCTGTCTTAAATGGTGTGTCCCCTTATTGGGTGATACAAACCTAATTCTGGATAGTACTAAGGTTGTGGCTACTAAAACTCTGTCTTGGCATCCAGAGACATGAGAGAACACTCCTAAGGGTCCTTAAGTTTTTTCTTTGTTCAGGGGTCTGGAGTTCATGTAAAGCATTTTGAGAATCCAATCAAAAGGGAAGGATATTCATATCCAATTCCTTTATTGGGGAGAAGTCCTAACCCTACAATAACCTGCAAGATGCAAGATTTCATAATGAAAGATTTTTTTTTTCTGGTTAAACTGGAGAGTAGCTATTCTACAGACCTGAGAATAAAAGTCTAGAAATATTCTCCAAGAAATCGTAGGACTTCTCTATATAGTAGTTAAGGCCACTTGCAAAATAATTTGTTTGAGGGGGCACACAATATGAATGAAGAAACAAATGGGTTTCAGAGAGAATTTATAGTAAAAGAAAGCAAGGTTTGGCTTTTTTAAGGTTTTCAATTGATATCATTCAAGCAACAACTGAAGTAAGCAGTCCTTATGTTCTCAGTCAAAGAAATAAATGCAGCAGATATGCTTGCAGTAAAGATTAAGTGATGGGTTATAGAATTGCAAAATATGTGTGTCCATACAATAGGAGGAAATAAGAACAAGTGTTTCAAAGAAATTAACTAGCAATGAACTTTTAAGAAAAGTGAGAAGATATAGAACAGGAAAAGGAAGAGCTGAGCATGAAAGAGAAGAGAGGAGATACAGTCTTAGCCATAGGAGGATCCAACTTGGTTTACTTTATTGTTGTTTTTTAATATGCATTAATTTTTATTAGATATTTTCTTCATTTGCATTTCAAATTCTATCCCCTTTCCTAGTTTCCTCTCAGAAAATACCCTATCCCGTCCTCCCCGCTGCTCCCCAACCCACCCACTCCTGCTTCCTTTCCCTGGTCTTCCCCTTGTTTACTTTATTTTTTTTATTTTTTTATTAGATATTTTCTTTATTTACATTTCAAATGCTATCCCGAATGCTCGCTATACCCTCCCCCCGCCCCTGCTCTCCTACCCACCCACTACTACTTCTTGGCCCTGACATATCCCTGAATTAGGGCATATAAAGTTTCAAGATCAAGGGGCCTCTCTTCCCAATGGATACTAGAAACTTATCAGATTTAGGATTGGTAAAAATGCTTTGCCAATCTGTTGGTGGCCTTTTTGTCTTGTTGACAATGTCTTTTGCCTTACAGAAGCTTTGCAATTTTATGAGGTCCCATTTGTCAATTCTTGATTTTACAGCACAAGCCATTGCTGTTCTGTTTAGGAAATTTTCCCCTGCGCCCATGTCTTCGAGGCTTTTTTCCACTTTCTCCTCTATGAGTTTCAGTGTCTCTGGTTTTACATAGAGGTCTTTTAAGTAGAGATCTTTGATCCACTTAGAATTTAGCTTTATACAAGAAGATAAGAATGGATCAATTCCCATTCTTCTACATGATAAACTCCAGTTGTGCCAACACCATTTGTTGAAAATGCTGTCATTATTCCACAGGATGGTGTTAGCTCCCTTGTAAAAGATCAAGAGGCCATAGATGTGTGGATTCATTTCTGGGTCTTCAATTCTATTCCATTGATCTACCTGCCTGTCTCTGTACCAGTACCATGCAGTTTTTATCACAATTGCTCTGTAGTGCAGCTTAAGGTCAGGCATGATGATTTGACCAGAGGTTCTTTTATTGTTGAGAATGGTTTTTGCTATCCTAGGTTTTTTATTATTCCAGATGAATTTGCATATTGCCCTTTCTAACTCAGTGAAGAATTGATTTGGAATTTTGATGGGGATTGCATTGAATCTGNAGATTGCTTTCGGCAGGATGGCCATTTTGACTATGTTAATCCTGCCAATCCATGAGCATGGGAGTTCTTTCCATCTACTTAGATCTTCTTCAATTTCTTTCTCAAAGACTTGAAGTTCTTATCACACAGAACTTTCACTTCCTTAGAGTCACACCAAGGTATTTTATCTTATTTGTGACTATTGTGAAGGGTGTTGTTTCCCTAATTTCTTTCTCAGCCTGTTTAACCTTTGTGTAGAGAAAGGCCACGATTTGTTTGAATTAATTTTATATCCAAATACTTCACTGAAGCTGTTTATCAGGTTTAATTCTTGTTGGAATTTTTAGGGTCACTTATATTTACTATCATATCATCTACAAATAGTGATATTTTGACTTCTTCCTTTCTAATTTGTATCCCCTTGATCTACTTTTGTTGTTGAATTGGTCTGACTAGGACTTCAAGTACTATATTGGATAGGGAGAAAGTGGGCAGCCTTGTCTAGTCCCTGATTTTAGTGGGATTGCTTCGAGTTTCTATCCATTTACTTTGATGTTGGCTACTGGTTTGCTGTAGATTGCTTTTATTGTGTTTAGGTAGGGGCCTTGAATTCCCGATATTTCCAAGACTTTTATCATGAAGGGATGTTGGATTTTGTCAAATGCTTTCTCAGTATCTAATGAGATGATCATGTGGTTTTTGTCNTTGAGTTTGTTTATATAGTGGATTATGTTGATGGATTTCCATATATTAAACCATTCCTGCATCCCTGGGATGAAGCCTACTTGGTCATAATGGATGATCGTTTTGATGTGTTCTTGGATTCAGTTTGCGACAATTATATTGAGTATTTTTGCATAGATATTCATAAGAGAAATTGGTCTGAAGTTCTCTTTCTTTTTTGGAACTTTGTGTGGTTTAAGTATCAGAGTAATTGTGGCTTCATAGAATTAATTGGGTAGAGTACTTTCTGTTTCTATTTTGTGGAATAGTTTGGGGAGAGTCGGAATTAGGTCTTCTTTGAAGGTCTGACAGAACTCTGCACTAAACCTCTTAGGACTGCACTTTTCCTCTTAGGACTACCTTCATTGTGTCCCATAAGTTTGGGTATGTTGTGGCTTCATATTCATTAAACTCTAAAAAGTCTATTATTTCTTTATTTATTTCATTCTTGATTAAGGAATCACTGAGTAGGGTGTTGTTGAGTTTCCAAGTTGTTGTTGAGTTTCCATGTTGTTGTTGAGTTTCCCTTACTGCTTTTAATATTCTATCTTTATTTAGTGCATTTGTTGTTCTGATTATTATGTGTCGGGAAGAATTTCNTTTCTGGTCCAGTCTATTTGGAGTTCTGTAGGCTTCTTATATGTTCATGGGCATCTCTTTCTTTAGGTTTGGGAAGTTTTCTTCTATAGTCCTGGGCTTTTCTTAGGGGAAATGGGACTGTTTAGATTGTTAATCTGATCCTGATTTAACTTTGGTACCTGGTATCTATGTAGGAAGTTGTCCATTTCATCCAGGTTCTCCAGTTTTGTTGAGTATAACCTTTTGTAGTAGGATCTGATGATGTTTTAGATTTCATCAGGATCCGTTTTTATGTCTCCTTTTTCATTTCTGATTTTGTTAATTAGATTACTGTCCCTGTGCCCTCCAGTTAGTGTGGCTAAGTGTTTATCTGTCTTGTTGATTTTCTCAAAGAACCAGCTCCTGGTTTGGTTGATTCTTTGAATAGGTCTTTTTGTTTCCGCTTCATTGATTTCAACTCAGAGTTTCATTATTTCCTGCAGTCTACTCCTCTTGGGTGAATTTGCTTGTCAGGCTGCTAGTGTGTGCTCTCTCTAGTTTCTTTTTGGAGGCTCTCAGGGCTATGAGTTTTCCTCTTAGGACTTCCTTCATTGTGTCCCATAAGTTTGGGTATGTTGTGGCTTCATTTTCATTAAACTCTAAAAATTCTTTAACTTTTTTCTTTATTTCATCCTTGAGCAAGGAATAATTGAGTAGTGTGTTGTTGAGTTTCCACGTGAGTATATTCTTTCTATTATTTATGCTGCTATTGAAGGTCATCCTTAATCCATTGTGATCTACTAGGATGCATTGGATAATTTCAATATTTTTGTATCTGTGGAGGCCTGTTTTGTGACTAATTATATGGTCAATTTTGGAGGAGGTACCATGTGGTGCTTGAGAAGAAGGTATATCCTTTTTAGTATGAAATGTTCTGTAGATATCTATTAAATCCATTTGTTTCATAACAAATGGATTTAGTGTTATTGTCCATGTGTCTCTGTTTAGTTTCTGTTTCCAGGATCTGTCCATTGGTGAGAGTGGGGTGTTGAAGTCTCCCACTGTTATTGGGTGAGGTTCAATGTGTGCTTTGAGCTTTACTAAAGTTTCTTTAATGAATGTGGCTGCTCTTGTATTTGGAGCATAAATATTCAGAATTGAGAGTTCATCTTGGTAGATTTTACCTTTGATGAGTATGAAGTGCCCCTCCTTGTCTTTTTTGATAACTTTGGGTTGGAAGTCAATTTTATTTGATATTAGAATGGCTACTCCAGCTTGTTTCTTCAGACCATTTGCTTGGAAAATTGTTTTCCAGCCTTTCACTCTGAGGCAGTGTCTGTCTTCTTCCCTTAGTTGTGTTTTCTGTAAGCAACAAAATGTTGGGTCCTGTTTGTGTAGCCAACTATGTCTTCCTCTAGGGGAATTGAGTCCACTGATGTTAACAGAAATTAAAGAAAAGTAATTGCTTCCTGTTATTTTTTGTTGTTAAAGTTGGGATTTTGTTCTTGTGGCTGTCTTTTTTTAGGTTTGTTGAAGGATTACTTTCTTGCTTTTTCTAGGGTTTATTTTCTATCCTTGTTTTAGTGTTTTCCCTTTATTATCCTTTGAAGGGCTGGATTCATGGATAGATATTGTGTGAATTTGGTTTCATCATGTAATACTTTGGTTTCTCCATGTATGGTAATTGAGAGTTTTGCTGAGTATAGTATCCTGCACTGGTATTTGTGTTCTCTTAGGGTCTGCATAACATCTGTCCAGGATCTTCTGGCTTTCATTGTCTCTGGTGAGAAGTCTGTTGTAATTCTAATAGGCCTGCCTTTATATGTTACTTGACCCTTTTCCCTTACTGCTTTTAATATTCTATCTTTATTTAGTGCAATTGTTGTTCTGATTATTATGTGTCGGGAGGAATTTCATTTCTGGTCTAGTCTATTTGGAGTTCTGTAGGCTTCTTGTGTTTTCATGGGCATCTCTTTCTTTAGGTTCTGGAATTTTTCTTCTATAATNTTGTTGAAGATATTTGCTGGCCCTTTAAGTGGAAAATCTTCATTCTCATCTACTCCTATTATCCTTAGTTTTGGTCTTCTCATTGTGTCCTCGATTTCCTGGATGTTTTGAGTTAAGGATCTTTTTGAATTTTGCATTTTCTTTGATTGTTGTGCCCATGTTCTCTATGTGTACCTGAGATTCTCTCTTCTATCTCTTGTATTCTGTTGCTGATGCTCACATCTATGGTTCCTGATTTCTTTCCTATGTTTTCTATCTCCACAGTTGTCTCACTTTGGGTGTTTTTTATTGTTTCCACATCCTTTTTTAAGTCTTGGATGGTTTTGTTCAATTCCATCACCTGTTTGGCTGTGTCTTCCTGTAATTCTTTAAGGGATTTTTGTGTTTCCTCTTTAAGGACTTCTACCTGTTNAGTAGTGTTTTCCTGTAATTCTTTAAGGCTTTCTACCTGTTTAGCGGTGTTCTCCTGTATTTCTTTAAGTGAGTTCTTAATGCCCTTCTCAAAATCTTCTACTACCATCATGAGATATGTCTTTAAATCAGAGTCTTGCTTTTTGGGTATTTTGGGGTATCCAGGACTCGCTGAAGATGGTTGGAGTGCTGGGTTCTGATGATGGTGAGTGGTCTTGGTTTCTGTTAGTAAGATTCTTGTTTGCCTTTAGCCATTTGGTAATCTCTGGTGTTAGTTGTCATAATTGTCTCTGGTTGGAGCTTATTCCTCCTGTAATTCTGTTAGCCTCTGTCATCAGTCCTGGGAGTCCAGGTCTCTCCTGAGTCTCAGAGGTCAGAGTACTCTCTGCAGGCAAGCTCTCCTCTTGCAGGGAAGGTGCACAGAGTTCTGGTGTTCAGACCTGCCTCCTGGCTGAAGATGTAGGCCCGAAATGGGGCCTGTCCCAGAAGTTGTGTAGCCTCTGCAGTTTGCACACTCACCTGCAAAGACTAATCTCTGAGGGACCCTGGACACAATATGACTCTCTCCTGCTCTGGCAGACAGAGCCCTCCCAGGTGGCCATCTCTCCTCTGGCAGGGAAAGTACCTGGGTGTCTGGAGCCTGAAATGTGGTCTGTCCCAGAAGCTGTGTATCTTCTGCAGTTAAGCACTCTCAACTGTGCAGACAGGAGCCTGGGCGACCTGGAGCCAAGATGGCTCCCTCACCAACTCAGGTAGTGAGAACACTCCTGGGCGGCCACCTCTCCTCTGGTGGGGAAGGTGCCAGGAAAACTAATGAACCACACTTTAGGTATCCATTCTTCAGTTGAGGGACATCTGGGTTGCTTCTAGTTTCTGGCTATTATGAATAAGGCTGCTATGAACATAGTGGAGCATATATCCTTATTATGTTGGAACATCTTCTGGATATATGCCCAGGAGTGTCCTCAGGGAATACTATATCCATATTTTCAGAGAAGATTCATCAAAAGTTTAAAATTTTATTTTGTTCAAATTAGTGTAAGTAAATTAGTTCCTTCCTTTAGTTCAATTCATATATTTAACAAATGTTGGGTACATACTATATAATCACTCACTGTAGGAGACAGTGATAGATTCATAGAAAGCAACCTGCAAATGAAATATTTCTGAAAATTTCCAGTTAGTAAATAGACTAAAATCTATCAGGCAAGAATCATAATTTAAGGTTACTCATAAGTACTTATATAAAAATAGAATGACACATTTCATAGTTTTTTTGTCAAATTAAAATGTTTGATTCTATTATCTTGTTATATAAGTAAAATAGTTCTAAAATTTCAATATAATCACATTTAACTTAATTGCACTTCAAAGTTAGTTTTATTTATCATCAAATTTGGTAGCATTTTCTAACATTATAATCATTACATAGATTAACTATAATATTTTTATCACACAGATTCTATGAAGTATTCATATTATTCCAAAAGCTAAGAGTATAATTAAGTACATTAATAACTAGAAATAAATTTTCAGAACTTGATTAGATTTTACAATTGATAGTCATTTTAGCATTAAATTATATTGTAAAATAATCACTTCCAAGTAAACAGTAGATGGAATTTCATTACTTGCGTAATTAAATAAGTGTTGGAAATTGGTCAACAATGTATGTGTATGAGCCATCTTTGCATTACTTGTGAGTCAAACAGTATTAATCATTGAGATGTCTTTAACACTATGTTTCTGCAAAAATATTCCTTTGTAATTTGGATTAAATTCATTTTGCATTTCAGTATCTGAAGTAAAAGTTAATTCCAAGTCACTGTGTGATATCAGTTTTGTAAGTAGTACTTTCCATTCAGAAAAAGAACAGTATTGGCACTGAGTGTAAAAAATGCACAATGAAACTTTCCTACTGCTGATCTGTCACAATGCTATGCCATAGACAAATTCAGGTACCAAGATAGATTTTTTTAAAACAAGAAAAACATGAATGTAATGCTAATTGTCCTAAAGTGAGTAACTATAATTGGTGATTCTCTTGGATTTATAATACATGATAAATGCAAATATTTTCTATAATAAATTCTTCAGGATGAATAAAAACATATAAATTAAATGTTTTAAATAGCTTGTTTTCTAAGCTTGCTAAATTTACCTGATTAAACTGCTTTCTGCCCACAGAATTTTTTGCTAACTCCATTTTAACACAGTTGAGTTAATACCTCTTTAAGCCTTATTGAATTAGTCCTAATTTGAGAACCATGCCTGTTCTTTCATGTAATTTTCTCTCACTTTAAACTCAGTTTGACTTGTTATATAAATTTCAACAACTGAACAGTTTTCTATTATCTATTAACTCATAAGGAGCCAAGAAAAATACTTGATTATACTTATTTCTTTGTTGGCTATTACCATTGTTCCCAAATTTCTCAATTTTTGATCATATGCTCTGAGCACATATTTTCACTGCCACATGAGATAATTAACTCCTCAGTAATAAGTATTTCTCTTTGGTTCTACTACAAATGAGTCATTTACAAATTTTCTATAGTTGGAGATACAGTTTTATTTTACTTATTTCATTTTATTTAGGGAATTTTGTTGGGATTAAATATGACATTAAATTTCCTATTTTACTGTTGTTTTCCTGTGAATTCCAAATATTTTCATGAGGAATTAAATTGAGCAATATCAACTTTTCTATGGGCATTGCCACTCCCACCTTTTATATGTACATAATACATATATATAATATTTTACACACACACACACACACACACACACATATATATATATATATATATATATATATATATATATATATATATATATGTAACTATCTATATTCTTCTTTGGTTTAAATGTATCCAAGTATAATTCTTCCACTTTCTGAAATGAGGGTAGGCATTAGGAAAAGTAATTAATGTGTCAGAATAGCAAAATAATGTTGTACCTGAAATGCTGTCAATATGTAACAGTACCACTGTTGTAATGTGCAAGCTGAAATACCAGAATAATGCGTAAGATCTCTTTTGTACTTTCTCAGCTTTTTCGTTGCAGTAAACCATGAAAATTGTAAATATATAAAATTACTGTACATTTTTCTGAGAATTGAAAAATGGCTCTTTTATTATTATTATTATTACATTTCATTTTTATTAGATATTTTCTTCATTTACACTTCAAATGCTATCCCAAAAGTCCCTGATACCCTCCCCCTGCCCTACTCCCCAACCCACCCACTCCTGCTTCCTGGCCCTGGCATTACCCTGTACTGTGGCATATGATCTTCATAATACGAAGGGCCTCTCCTCTCATTGATGGACAATTAAGCCATCCTCTGCTACATATGCAGCTAGTGACACAGTTCTGGGAGAGTGGGTACTAGTTAGTTCATATTGTTGTTCCCCCTATAGGGTTGCAAACTCCTTTAGCTCATTGGGTACTTCCTCTAGCTCCTCCATTGGGGGCCCCATGTTCCATCCAATAGCTGACTGTGAGCATCCACTTCTGTACTTGCGAGGCACTGGCATAACCTTACAAGAGACAGTTATATCAGGGTCCTGTCAGCAAAACCTTGCTGGCATATGCAAAAATGTCTGGGTTTGGTGGCTGTTTATGGGATGGATCCCCAGGTGGGGCAGTCTCTAGATGGTCCTTTCTTCTGTCTCAGCTTGAAACTTTGTCTCTGTAACTCCCTTCATGGGTATTTTGTTCCCCATTATGAGGAGGAAAGAAGTATCCACACTTTGTTCTTCCTTCATGTTGAGTTTCATATATTTTGCAAACTGTATCTTGGGTAGTCTAAATTTCTGGGCTTTCCACTTATCTGTGAGTCCATATCACGTGAGTTCTTTTGTGATTGGGTTACCTCACTCAGGATGATATCCTCCATATACATCCATTTTCCCAAGAATTTCATAAATTCATTGTTTTTAATAGCTGCATAATATAGCACTCCATTGTGTAAGTGTACAACATTTTTTGTATCCATTACTCTGTTGAGAGACATCTGGGTTCTTTCCAGCTTCTGGCTATTATAAATAAGGCTGTTATAAACATAGTGGAGCATGTTTCCTTATTACAAGTTGGAGCATCTTCTGGGTATATGCCCAGGAGAGGTATTTTTGGATCCTCCTGTACTATGGCCAATTTTCTAAGGAACTGCCAGACTGATTTCCAAAGTGGTTGTACAAGCTTCCAATCTCACCAGCAATGGAGGAGTGTTCCTCTTTCTCCACAACTTTGCCAGCATCTGCTGTCACCTGAACTTTTGATCTTAGCCATTCTGACTGGTATGTGATGGAATCTCAAGGTTGTTTTGCATTTCCCTGATGATTAAGGATGTTGAACATTCTTTTCAGGTATTTCTCAGTCATTCAGTATTCCTCAGTTTAGAATTCTTTGTTTGCTCTCTACCCCATTTTTCAATAGGGTTATTTGATTTTCTGTAGTCCAGCTTCTTAAGTTTTTTGTATATATTGGATATTAGTCCACTATCAGATTTAGAACTGTTAAAGATCTTTTCCCAATCTGTTGGTGGCCTTTTTGTCTTATTGAAAGTGTCTTTTGGTTATAGAAGCTTTGCAGTTTTATGAGGTCCCATTTGTCGATTCTAGATCTTACAACACAAGCCATTGCTGTTCTGTTCAGGAATTTTTTCCCTGTGTCCATATCTTCGAGACTTTTCCCCACTTTCTCCTCTATAAGTTTCAGTGTCTCTGATTTTATGTGATTTTATATTTTAGACTTTAGCTTTGCACAAGGAGATAAGAATGAATCTATTTACATTCTTATACATGATAACTGCCAGTTGTGCCAGCACCATTTGTTGAAAATGCTGTCTNTTTTCCAGTGGATGGTTTTAGCTCCTTTGTCAAAGATCAAGTGACCATAGGTGTGTGGGTTTATTTCTGGGTCTTCAATTCTATTCTATTGATCTATCTGTCTGTTACTGTACCAGTACCATGCAGTTGCTCTGTTGTACAGCTTGAGGTCAGGCGTGGTGATTCCACCAATGCTTCTTTCATTGTTGAGAATAGTTTTTGCTATCCTAGGTTTTTTTGTTATTCCAGATGAATTTACAAAATGCCCTTTCTAACTCGGTGTAAAATTGATTTGGAATTTTGGTGGGGATTGCATTGAATCTACAGATTGCCTTCAGTAAGATAATCATTTTTACTATATTAATTCTGCCAATCCATGAGCATGGGAGATCTTTCTATCTTTTGAGATCATCTTTGATTTCTTTCCTTAGAGACTTGAAGTTCTTATCATACAGATATTGCACTTCCTTAGTTACAGTCACACCAAGGTATATTATATTATTTGTGACTATTGTGAAGGGTGTTGTTTCCCCTAATTTCTTTCTCATCCTGTTTATCCTTTGTGTAGAGAAAGGCCACTGATTTGTTTGAGGTAATTTTATATCCAGTTACTGCACTGAAGCTGTTTATCAGGACTAGGATTTCTCTGTTGGAATTTTCAGGGTCACTTATATATAAAATCATAACATCGGCAAATAGTGATATTTTGACTTCTTCCTTTCCAATCTGTATCCCCTTGATCTCCTTTTGTTTTCTAATTCTCTGACTAAAACTTCAAGCAGTATATTGAATCGGTACAGAGAGAGTAGACAGCCTTGTCAAGTCTCTCATTTTAGTGGGATTGCTTTCAGATTCTGTCCGTTTATTTTAATGTTGCCTACTTGTTTGCTGTATATTGCTTTTATTATGTTTAATATGGGCCTTGAATTTCTGATCTTTCCATGACTTTTATCATGAATTGGTGTTAGATTTTGTTAAATGCTTTCTCAGCATCTAACGAGATAACAATGTGGTTTTTGTCTTTGAGTTTGTTTATATAGTTGATTACGTTGATGGATTTCCATATATTAAACCATCCCTGCATCCCTGGGATGAAGCCAACTTGATCATAATGAATGTTCATTTTGATGTATTCTTGGATTCGATTTGCGAGGATCTTATTGAGAACTTTTGCATCGATATTAATAAGGGAAATTGGTCTGAAGTTCTCTTACTTTGTTAGGTACTTGTGTGGTTTAGGTATCATAGTAATTGTAGCTTCATAGAATGAATTTGGTAGAGTACCTTCTGTTTCTATTTTGTGGAATAGTTTTAGGAGAATTTGAATAAGGTCTTCTTTGAAGGTCTGATAGAACTCTGTACTAATCCCATCTGGTCCTGGGTTTTTTTTTGGTTGAGGGAGCATAATTGACTACATCTATTTCTCTAGGGGATGTGGGGCTGCTTAGATCATTAATTTGACCCAGATTTAACTTTGGTACCTGGTGTCTGTCTAGAAAATTGTCCATTTTATCCAGGTTTTCCAGTTTTGTTGATTATAGGATTTTGTATGATCTGATGATATTTTGCATTTCCTCAGGTTCTGTTGTTATGTCTCCCTTTTCATATCTGATTTTGTTAATTAGGATACTGTCCTTGTGCCCTCTAGTTAGTCCAGCTAAGGGTTTATCTATATTGTTGATTTTCTCAAAAAAAAAAACAGCACCTGGTTTGGTTGATTCTTTTTATAGTTTTTTTCTTGTTTTGGTAAAACAATATTCTTAGCTTATGAGTTACAGAAAATAGATTTTGGGCCAGGGTTGGCTCATAGGATTTAGTTTTTTGAGTCTAAGTTTAAAAGTGACAATTTTTTTTATTCTTGCTCCTATAGAACACATATAAAACTATTTGGTGGAAGGATTTTGCTAAGTGATTTAGCATGATAAGTGATTCTTTTCAACACAGACTAACAGAATTACAAAAGTCAAAAAGGAAATATGTAGATATGTACAATTTAATTTTCCAGTAGATGTGATACTTACTGCCCCTTTTCACATTTTATTAGTGATGGTATGCCACATAGCCACACTTAACTTGAAATGAGTCAGGTAAGTATGGAGATGCAGGTATATTTTTGTGGTTATAGAATAAAATACTCATGTCCTTAGTTATTTGTCTATTATTAAATCTATCTATCTATCTATCTATCTATCTATCTATCTATCTATCTATCTATCTATCTATCTATCTATCTTTTTATCTATCTTTTTATCTATCTATCTATCTATCTATCTATCTATCTATCTATCTATCTATCAAATAAAGTATTTTATTGGCTTCAAACGTTGTGTGTGTGTGTGTGTGTGTGTGTGTGTGTGTGTGTGTGTGTTCCCTACAACATGTTTTTTTCTATTTACCTTCCTCCCCCAACTCTTCCCAGACCTAACTCCTTTCCTGCTCAACAATTTATGTCTTTATTTTTGGTAATCCAAACTAATTTGAGCTATCCAGATATCCTTGGATGTTTAGTCTTCCACTGAATTCATGCATGACTTATTAGTGATAGATTCTCAGAGAAAAGTTTCTGTTGCGCCCTTTAAGAGTTAGCAATAACACCTCACTAAGCCTTGGGTTTTGTGACCAATTTCTCCACATTCTATGATTTGGTCCAGCTTGAGCTTTCACAAGTCTTGTGCATTTTGTAATAACTTCTTTTAAATTTATATATGTGACTGACCCTCTGTGTCCCCATCTGCATCCACCACTTACAGTTCTTAACACTCTTCTTGCTCATTCTTCTGTAATGATCCCTGGGCCATGGTGAGGGGATTATCGTGTGTTTATTTTGTATAGTTTGAACATTCTGAGGTCTTTTATTTTCTATGCCTTGGATAACTGGGTGACTGTGTTAATCACCCTCTATTGGAAGTAGAAGCTTCTCATATGAGGATTAGAAGATGCACTGGTCTACAGCATAACAGTGAGTCAGTTTAATACTCTTTCCATTTAGTATCATAATAGTTGTAGGATCTTCCCTAGAAGCCATGACCTGTTATATTATATGTTCCTGGCTCAGTAATGGTGTCAGGGGTGGCTTTCATCTTGTAATGTGGGACTTTGATCCAATCAGAATGTTTTTGGTTATTTCTAGAATCCGCATGTCCTATTTGTACCAGTAGTCATATTTCATTAGGCTGTTCATTTTTGTAGCTTGCACAATTTATAGATAAGTATGAATGTTGATTATTTTTATGTGCAAGAAATATGTGAAGCAGCTTCCAAAATTATGAAAGGTATCCAGTAAGGATGAATCCTCCAAGTCTGAACCATCTTGTTCTCTATACAGTCTATGGTCCAAATATGTGATAGTTTTAGGAAGAGGGTCTTACTGTCAAGTTCTGTAGGGTAACCAAGAGAGGTAGTGATAGCCTGTAATATTTGGGTGTCTGTGAGAACTCACTGGTAACAACTTCCAAAGTACTGGAAGTTGTGTTCCTGATACTAAGGTTTTTATCTTTATTCTCTGTTGTAAATGGGAGTGTGTGTGAAGGTGTTTGTCAATTTCAGAGTGATGTCATTTTAAGTTTTTTGCTGTGTGTATATGTATGTAAGCTTCTACTGTCATTGATTTCCATGTAACATTATAAAATTGTCTTTAGTGTAATTTATCCCCTGTACTCTTTCCTCTGCAATGTCTCCCACTCCCTTACCTCAGTCAAACCCATTGGTATTTAAATCACCTGTAGACTCGGCTTCACATATCATTTCCATGAGCTCATACAATAACCTTAAAGACTTACAAAAACTTGCCATATGCTAGGTACTGTCATGTATTAAGGAAATAAACATGAAATCTCTGCTCTAAAACATGGCCAGACACCTTCTCTAAAATAAGAATATCATTTTTTGAAAGGGAGATTTAAAAAGTACAGTTTCAAATATACTAAATCCAAACTTCATATGTTTGGTCCAGTGAGTCCTATCTGAAAACTTCCATAGAGAATGTGTAGTCTATCTTCCTCACTTAACATATAAAATAACAGAAGCACGTAGAAAGAAAATTATATTTTGAAGATTACTTAATCATGATAGTCATTTCGGATGTTATAAAGTGCCTAGCTCTCATACCAGTGCTTATTCATAGTCATAATAATATCCACAAGACAATGGTAACCAAAGTAGTAACACCAAAGTAGTAACATTGTGGCTTGTAAGAAACTCAGTCATGAAAGATGTAATTGGTAGCAAGACCAGTCATTATTTTGAACCCAGACTGTTTTACTGTATGACATGGCTTTGCGATTTCACCACTATTGGCATTTTGGGTCTAAAAGTATTCTGTTGTGGGGAAATTGTTTTGGTATTGTAATATGGTGAAAATATCTGTAAATGTCCTGAAATTATCCCTGTGAAGCAAAATTGCTTTTGATTGCAAATCAGTGCCTTAAATGAACATTCAATCTTTACTGCCTCTAGATAACATACTATTCTAATTAAAATCTTTCATTCTGATACTCTAATTTACTTCACATGGAATAAGCAATACTAAAGGTGAGACATTCTTTTGATTTTTACCTGTCTCAGAAATTTTTTTCTAAGAGTTTAAGAAAGGTTAAGTTATGAAGGCTTTATTTTTCTTACAGCTATTATTTCTTTAAAGGAAAGAAGAAAAAGTCAGTGTTACTCTAGCATTTACTCCTTATTCCTCCCATTCACGCTCTCACTTCTCATAATATTCAGCAGTATTTGGACAATAGTTCTGAAAGAATTTACTGAGGTTAGCCAGATGTTAAGATTGAATCAAGACAAACAAGTTCAGACGAAGCCTACAGTATTTGACAAATTATATGAAGATCACAGAACTCTATATTTTGTCACAGGGGATTACATACGCATGATAATTTCATAGATCTCTAACTTAGGATTCAAAATAATACAGAATTTAGAAGACTAGTAAATTACTAATATCATTTACTCTTCTTTACAACAACTACAAATTTTATAAAATAACATGATAGAACCAGTCCATAACAGGGATGTTTCACTTTATAGTGTTGATACCATACCTTCTCAATTTATTAAATTCCTCTATCTGTAACTATTCATTTTTTTCATTTCCAGTCCACTTTTAAATCATCTAACATGGTTCAGGAAATAGTTAGAAATTACTTTTTTCTACTTAGTACTATATCTGTTGTTGTGCTTCATGAAGTAATTAAAATAACACCTCAATTTAAACAAATTAATACAGCATGATTTAGATGCTAAACAATTCTGGATTATGCTAGGTGCTGAAGAGAGTAGAGAGACATGCCACTTAGAAGTATCAGTAGGACTAAGTGTTTGATTATAGAAATAAGCACAGTTGTCACAGAAAGTAGAGAAGAAATTCTTTTGAACAAGCTTTTAGGAAATGAATAAAACTTATCAAAAGTCATAGCTTTTGAACAGTCATCATCTTCACCTTAAGTAAAAACTAAGTGAGCCTGATTGAAAATACTCATGGTATTTCTAGAATTATTGATCACAAACCAAAAGCCTCCATCCTTCCTCTGCATTTGTATTGAGTGAAATGGTTTAAAAACAGGGTAATGGTTCAATCAATCGTTTGTGAAGCATGACACTTTTGTCTTAGGAGTTTAAAGAGTAGTGGTCCTAAAACCATAAAGTTTGAATAAAAGTATCACATAAAGGACTTAATTTTACTTTCTTCATAAGACTTAAACCTAATTCTGATTTAATTCCTAATTACATATAATAGTTGCGTGAAAAATTTTTTTTAAAAAAAAGTGACAATCAGCCCCAGATATTTTAGATTTAAGTAATATGAAATATAGTCAATCATTTTAATTTCCTCTAAGTTATCCAAATAATCTTATTATACATCCAGCTATGAGAATCAGGCTCTTAGATACGACCTTCAAATAGAATTTATTTATTTGCTTTTCATTTATTTAGCCAGTAAAAAAAGATGTTGATTATGTCTGAGAAAACCACATGTACAGCAAAATTACAGATAGAAAGACCTGTAAATTGGGATTGGGCTTCACAGTTCTTCATTTTGGTTGATTGTGGTTCTCTGTAGTGGTCTCCATCTGTTGCAAAGTTCCCTTGATGAGGATGAAAACTACATTCATTTGGTAGTATGTAGTAGAAGGACAAATGTTTGGATTGTTGTTAGGGATTACGGTGGTTTAGTGAGATAGTAGTTGTAGATTCCCCTCCAATATATATTACTTCAATAGTTCTGAGTACTTAGTTTGATTTCTAGTATCAGGAATGCTTTCACTCTTATTGAGACTGTCCTCAGTTCAATTAGAGAGCTGTTAGTTACCATCAAGATAGGTGTGCCACTGTCCTTTGTAGTGCTTTTATAGTTCCAATTTAAGGATTAGAAATATATAACTGGCAATGTTAGTTGTTTAATCTTTCACTGACTTTTCGGCCCACCAAATTAGAAAGTTGAACTCTATTGAGAAACTATTATAGTTCTTTTACATTTCAGCATCATTTTATTTTATTTTTTATTTTAAAGGAAAATGCTTTATTGGCCGATTTGTCTTTTCAGCCCCAAATAATGAAACATTTTTATGATATACATGTATATCATTGGACTTTGTTTGTATTCATTAGACTACTACTGTCCTTGTCCATATTTCTTATTCTGGCCCAACACTATGTAATAGCTCCACATCCCCACTTTAGATTGTATATAATATATCATGTATTCATTTATATATCAACATAGATTCTGTTTCTATAAAGAATTAATAAGAATATTGGCCATGACTTTGTTTAATCTAGATAACGTTCAGCAATGAAGTCATCTCAATATATATATATATATATATATATATATATATATATATATATATTTCTTCATAAATATTTAAGAAAACATTTGTTGGATATATTTGGTTGTTTAATTTCAAGTTTTGAGATATATTGTTCTCTATATTCTTGACTGTTAGTGTTTCTGTTGCAGCAGATAAGGTTATTCTGACATGTTTCTCTTACCATTTTTTACTATTGTTTCTATGATTTCTATGCTTGGATTTTTGATTATAATATGTTGTTGATGTTTTTACTGGCATGTCTATTTGGACTCTGAATAATGTCCATTTCCTTCCCTATGTTAGCATTTTTTTCTCAAGTCTCATTAAATAGATTTCCTACGCCATTAGTTTTTAACTCTGCTCCTTCCCCCACCCCCTAAACACACATAGAATTTTTGATTTGGTATAATAAACATTTTCTGAGATTCATAGAATTATAGTAATATTTACTGAATTCTTTATTGGTGTCTGAATGTATTAATCAATCAACCTTGTCTTTCTGCCTAGATTTTTCCTTGGATTGGTTTTATCTGTTGTCTGTGTTTGTATGTTCAACATAATTTTCATGTTAGTTCCTTTTAAATAATTTCTATATATTTATGCTACAATTTTATACATTTTTCTGATCTCATTTTGTTGTTACTTTTAGATCATTACATATATTTAAAAGGGCTTCTCTAATGCCTTCCACTGATAATCTCAGAGTCTGTATTGGGTTATGGGTGGTTTCTTTTAGTTTGTTTCACCCCTCAAATATACTATGCTCATTTTGGTTTTGGTCTACTTTATATTTTGGTAGAAAATGAACATGAACATTGAATATTAAAATATGGTAATGTTAAAATCAGAGTCTCTTTCCAGTGATAACCTTTTTATTTGTTAAATTGTGTGTGCGTGTGTGTGTGTGTGTGTGTGTGTGTGTGTGTAAACGTGTGATGGTCAGAACAAAATTTTCAGGGGTCTGTTATCTCCTTCACCAGCATGGATCCTAGAAATTGAATTCTGATCTTTGGCTTCCACCACTGAGTCATCTCAAGAGCCCGATTTTAGTTTTTAACAAAAATCTGTATTTTTTGTGTGATATTAAAGTCTATGTCTGTTTGTTTTTAGTCAACTTATATTTTCAAAAAAAATTTCTGAGTGCTAGGGACTTAAAATTAAAACAACAGCAACAAAATCTATCCATGTTTGTATAGATTGTTTGCTTGTTTGTTTTGTTTATTAAGAGCATATTGTTTGATTTCTTTTGAGCCTATCTTTTATCTTTTGGCCAAAGTATCAAAAGTATCATTTGGTACTTAGGATAGAGATCAACTTGAAATGAAAGATCAGGATGGTTTTAGCTGTTTTTGTTTTTCCTACCAAACAATAGTTAATCTGCTATAATCTGCTATTTGTCCCATTTGTAATTTTTCCAAGATATATGTAAATTGATTATTAACTTTCCAGTATTTTTAAATATTATTTGTATTTTCTCTTAACCAAGTTCTCTTTTTATTATTTTCAAGTGAGAAATGATCAACTCGATACAGTTAATTTTTTTCATTTTTTTTAAGTTGGATTTTTTATTTATACTTCGAATGTTGTCCCCTTTCCCAATCCCCCCAAAACAACCTATCCCATCCCCCCATCCTCCTGCTTCTATGAGGGTGTGCCACACCCACCTACTGACTCCTGTCTCCCCGCCCTCCCATTTCCCTACACCAGAGCATCAAGCTTTCTCAGGACCAAGGGCCTCTTTTCCCATTGATGCCCAACAAGGCCATCCTCTTCTCCATATGCAGCTGGAGCCATGGGTCCCTCCATGTGTACTCTCTGTTTGGTGGTTTAGTCTCTGGGAGCTCTGGGGCATCTGGTTGGTTGATATTGTTGTTCTTCCTATGGGGTTACAAACCTATTTAGCTCCTTCAGTCCTTTCCCTAACTCGTCCACTGGGGACTCTATGCTCAGTCCAATGGTTGGCTGCGAGCATCCACTACTGTATTTGTCATGCACTGGCAGAGCCTCTCAGGAGACAGGCTCCTGTCAGAATGCACTTTTTTTTTTTTTTTGAGACAGGGATTATCTGTATAGCCTTGGCTGTCCTGAACTCACTCTGTATACTAGGCTGGCCTTGAACTCAGAGATCTACCTGCCTCTACCTCTCAAGTGCTGGGATTAAAGGCATGTGCCACCACTGCCCGGCTCAACATGCACTTCTTGGTATCAACAGTAGTGTCTGAGTTTGGCGACTATATGAGATGGATCCCCATGTGCAGCAGTTTCTGGATGGCCTTTCCTTCAGTCTCTGTTCCACACTTTCTCTCTGTATTTGCTCTCTTTATATCTATCCCAGATAAGCTAATGTAGATTGGCACAATAATTTATGGGTAAAATCTGCCATGCTACATTTGTTTCAGGAGTGAGGATGCCAAATCTGAAATATAAATTGCCACCCTCAAAATGACACTAAAATGAAGACAGGTGGAAGAAAAGACAATTAAAATTACCATAGTTTCAGTGTTCCTTTAATTGATTCAGTGTTGAGTTAATCAGTTTTCCAATTAATACCTGAAGGAGTCAGCATATTAAGGAAAACTTTATTTTGCCTCCCAGTTTTGGAGATTTAAGTGCATGCTTAGATGACTGAATTGCTTTTGGTTCTCGAAAAATGTGACACATGTTGATAGTATATGCAGAGTGAAACTCCTGATTGTGAGATAAAGAGAAGAGGAAGGAGCTTGGTTCTTAAAACATACTTGAAGAGTTTTTCTACAGTGATTTAAGACATTCTATTTGGTTCCATCTCTCTAGCTCTACTTCCTCGCAATAGTGCTACAGGCTAGAAACTATCTCTTTTAATACACAGATCTTGCCGACATTCTATTTTAAAATATAGCAGGCATCAAATTTTAACATTATTTTCAAAAAGTTGGGTTTATGCTTATGTTTCAGTGCTTCTTTTGGGTAATGAAATCTTTTACCTGTTCATTCTGATGTTTTGTATGCCTAAATATAATTTTATTAATATTCCCATTAAATATATTTTAAATCTTTTATTAATAATAATTATTAAATACTCATTAATATTTTACTTTTATTAAGAATACTTAGAGATAACCTATTCAGAATTTAAATTTTTATAACTTAATAAATCATTGAACATAGTAAATGGCTTAAAGTTAATCACTCCTTTTAAAAAAGGAAAAAAATATTGAAATTACATATTAGTTTTTGAATCTACAAAAGTTATCTAGACTTAGGAATTGCTTAAGGATTCATGATATAACCTTGTAAACTAACACCAGGGTTCAAATTCTCTTTATGTTTTTGTCTTTAAAAATGCACATTGGGGTCTGGAGAGATGGCTCAGCAGTTAAGAGCACTGACTGCTCTTTCAAAGGTCCTGAGCTCAAATNCCAGCAACCACATGGTGGCTCATAACAACCCATAATGAGTTCTGATGCCCTCTTCTGGTGTGTCTGAAGACAGCTATGGTGTGCTTACATATAATAAATAAATCTTTACCAAAAAAAGAGAAAGAAATGCACATTGAAAATGCATTTTCTCTTTATGTTTTTTAGATAATTCTACTAGCTCTGTTTTAATGATACCTATACCTAAAAGTCAACAAGGAAAAAAAAGTAATATACTTAGTTAAAGTGCTAACATTCCTTAGATCACAGCATATATCACAGCATATGCTTTTCCCTCCCATCCTATTAATATATATTGTGAGAGTTAGACATTAGGTAACAGAGACCGACTACTTGAAGGTTTCAGATTCTTTATGTGATTAGGGTTTTGACTTCCAACTTTTATTTATACACTTTTAGCATTTGATCATTATAACTTTTCTCATATTTAATTCTATTTGAGTGTATTTTGAGTATTTGAGTTTAATCTTCATAAATAGCAATAGTTTTCAAAATATTATTTGTTATTTCCAACTTAGACCATATCTTTTACCTATCCTTTATCTTCTAATTCTTTGTCTTAGATTTGCCAATTAATCCTTAGACAGTTTTGCTTCTGCTGTTATGTCTTATATGCATCCGTAATTGTATGTATTTATATACATTTTAAGATTCATATGTAAGATATAATGTGATATTTGTCATTTTGACTTTTGATTTTCAAATCACAGTACTCCAGTTGAATTCACTTTCTTGTAAGCAACAAAATATTGGATGCTCATGGTTAAACAGTCTTTATCTATGAACTCAGTTTATACCATAACTTAGTTATGAGTAGAGCTACAATAAACATTTATATGCACATATCTCTGTGATATGTGGATTTACCGAGTTACTTATAAACTTCCTGGATTCACATGCTGGATGATATGGTAGTTATATATTTAATTTTCTGAGGAATCTTGGTACTGATTTTCACAATACTGTGGACTAATTTACATTCCTACAATTTCAATTTTTTTGTTTTACATACAATATATTTTGATCATATATTTTTACCATCCTAAATCTTCCCATATCCTACCTACCTCCCTATCTACTTATTTCTGCTCTCTTTAAAACAAAAGAAAGCACACAAAAGAAAGCACACACACACACACACACACACACACACACACACACACACACGCATGCATGCAAAAAATCTTGTCCTTGTTCTGGACTGTAATTGATACTCTCAGTTGTTGTAGTAGCAAAGTAATCTCTACTCAAAACATCCCAGGTGCTGTGGCACATATAGAAGACATACACATGCAGCCTTATATTTTAATATGCCTTAAACAGCTCAATGGCTGAGCCAGTTCCTAAGATCCTAAGATTCCTAAGATATAAGATGATACCAAGTCATCACTTACTAAAACCTACATTCCATCTTGACTGCCCTGGACCCAGACCTGCAACCCTTTTGGGCCATGATCCCTGGCTGTCTCTATCCTGTACTTCTCAAGTTTTGAAGCTAGTCCTTTTCTGGCATGGCAGCTATCCTTTCCTTGGCTAGGATATCCAAGCTATCCTATCCCTTGGCCCCTTGCCCCAGAATCCTAAAAGCCCTGCTGTTTTTCTGCCCGACTATTGGCCCCTGACAACTTTATTTATTGATCAAAACCAACTAAGAGGAGGGACCCTCAGTGTCTTAGGTGCAGATGTGCATATTTCCATGTAATTTGGGGGACCCAATTAACATAATACAAGCATGAGACCAAATCCACAGCACCCAATGCCACAGTTACTCTCTCCCTCCTTCAGCAAATATTAATTGTAAATAGCTTCTTGGTTAGGAGTGTAATTTTTTTCCCCTGTTCAACTCTCCTAGTACTGTTACTTGTCTGGCTTGAATTTTGCAATTCTTGTGCATGCTGTCACAGTCGCTGTGATTTTATGTGTGTATCAGTGATGTTAGTAGACACTTTCTTTGAAGTGACCCACAATCTCTGGATCTTTCTGACTCGTCTTTCACATAGATACTTGAGCCTTGAGAAGAGGAAGTTGATAAAGACTATCCCACTTAGGATTAAGTACATCAAGTTCTCTCACTATATATATATATATATATATATATATATATATATATATATATATATATATATATATATATATATATATATATTCCAGTTGTGGTTCTCTGATAATTATTATCTATTATCATCAACTGCAAGAACTTTTTCTGATGAGGGTTGCATTTGTACACTGATTTATGGATGTAGCAATATGCCAACAAGAGTTGCTTTATTGAAATGTTCCTTTGTCAAAAAGTAAATATATATATTTCCCTTAGGCCCGTGATTTTTCTAGTCTCAGGCTCTTGGCCTCACTAACAACATCAGGTGTGAGTTCCATTTCATAGACCTGAACTTACATTCAATCAAAAAGTGGTTAGTTAATCCCATTAGTGCCACTATTGTACCAGTATATCTTGAAGAGTATTAAATATTATAGATGGCAGGGCTTATAGCTGGGGAGATGGATGATTGCTTTTGTCATCCAGTAGTGTGTATAGTATTTTCTGGCACTATGAATGCTAGTTAGAAGGCATAAAACTTCTAGTTGGCCAGTAGATAAATTTCTCCTTTTTTGATGACATAAGTAAATGGTATCTTCAGCAATAGGGCTTAGCATCTGTTTTCTTGATGATATCCATTTAGGCTGTAGCAATAGAAAATCAACTCACTAATTACTAAGAATGTTGAACATTTTTCATATAAGTATTAACTCTTAGTCTTTTTATTGAAAACTATTCATTTGCTCATTTATTGATTGGAGCATTTTAGGTTGTTTTGTGTTTTAATTTTTAAAATTTTAGATATTATTCAGATACAGATACAGAGGTGGCAGAATTTCTCCTACTCTATTGCCTATCTTAATTCCATCCAAATTTCTCTTATGAACATTTAATGCAAAGTTATTCAATACAATACTCTCAAGCCAAATCCAAGGAAATATCAAAGACATCATCCACCATGAGCAAGTAGGCTTCATCCCAGGAATGCAGGGATAATTCAACATACAAAAATTCATCAGTGTAATACACCTTATATAACAAATTAAAGAAAAATCCCACATATTCATCTCATTATATGCTGAAAAGGGCCTTGACAAAATCCAACACCCATTCTTAAAAGTCTTGGAGAGACCAGGGATACAATGTGCCTACTAGACATAGTAAAATCAATATATAGCCAGCCAATAGCCAACATCAAATTAAATGGAAACTTAAAGCAATTTCACTAATATTAGGGTGAAGGCAAACATGCCCACTCTCTCTATATCCCTTTGACTATCTTTATTTTAAAAAGCTTTTTGTTATACTAGAATCCAATAGCAAATACAGGCCTTCTGTTCAGAATAATTGCTGATGCCAAGGAGTGCTTGTTGACAGGAATCTGGTATAGTTGTACCCTGAGAGGTTCTGCCAACACCTGACTAATACAGATGCAGATACTCAGAACCAACTATTGAACTGAGTCCAGGGACCCCATGGAAGAGTTAGAGAAGGACTGAAGGAGCTGAAGGGGATTGCAACCACATAGGTAGAACAACATCAACTAATTAGTCACCACCCCAGAGCTCCCAGGGACTAAACCACCAGCCAAAGAGTATACATGGATGGGTCCATGGCTCAAGTTGGATATGAAGCAGAGGACTGCATTATATGGCATCAAAGGGAGGGAAGGCCCTTGGTCCTGTGGAAGTTTGATGCCACAGTGTAGGGGGATGCTAGAACAGTGAGGTAGGTGTAGGTAGGTGGGGAAGGAGTACCCTCATAGAAGCAGGAGAAGGGGTATGGGATAAGGGTTTCTGGGGTGGGGGCAGAATTGGGAAAGGGGATAACATTTGAAATGTAAATTTAAAAAATGTCCAAATAAAATAAAAATAAAAATAAAAATATATAACAGGAAAGTTTAACCTTTGAAATATTGTTTACTGTGTTATTTAAATGCATATTAAAACATTTAAAGAGAAAATGCTTCAGTATGTGTTGTACATAAAATGATAAAAATTTAACTGGTATTGGGATGAATACTTTTAATCTCAGCATTCAGTAAATTGATGCATAAAGTTAAAGAATTTGAGGCCAAATAGCAAGTTCCATGATAATCTATGCCACTTTTTAAAACATTCATATGTATGTTATGAATAAAATGCTATAAATAACAATAGTAATTAAACTTAGAGAGGAAGGCATGTCAAAACCTGAAATGAGCAACAAAATTAGGATATATTTGTATATAATATATGATATGAACCACTATTATGCACAATAACATAACAGATTTTCACATATTATGCTGAATAAAGACACAAATGTATCACATACTGTACAAACAAGTCTATAGTTTCTAGTCATGTGAAGTTCAAAAGTGAGCAAAGTTTTTTATGGTTTATCTTTAAACAGAGATGCCGTGTACTGGACGGGAGCCAGAAAAAGACTCCTGTGTACTGGAAATATGTTTAATCTGAGGCATGCTATATGGTTGATTATATACATAAAATTTAATTTGTTTACATTGCTCTATGTTATGCCATACCCCTTAACAAGTTAAAGATAACCTCAGAAAATGTGTGAGTGTAACATATGGATGAATATAAAACAATTTCTTGTTAGATCAATTTCACCAAGAGAAATACAGAATTTGAATTCTCAACTTCTGGTGTCTTCCATATGTCTGTAGTTGTTCATTTGTGGCTTGGCCTGTCCTCTAGCCCATCTGTTTTGTGTGTCTAATCTGTCCCTGTTTTGTCCATGTGCCTAGTGTGCCTCTCTGTGCCTGCCCATAACTCTATATTTCTTGAACAGCATAGAAAATATGACATTGGGAATGAATGAGAGATATTCTGCAGAAATCTTTAACAGTTTTATAAGGGAAAATTCATTTTATTGACTCCAGCTGACCCAAAAGTTCTCAGCACTGCAAACAGAAGTTGTAAAGCTATACCCACATGTTGTTTTTTAAAACATTTGTGGTAGATATTTGTTGTATAAAATTATTTTCATCCTGATGGTTACTTTTAATGAACAATTACTACAATATATACAAACATTACTTTTATTCATTGGCATGCAAGAGTACATAATTCAGGAGTATATGTGCTTGTAAAAGTTGACTATATGGGAAATTCAAGCCACAGTAACATTAGTTACATAGTTTTCTTATAGACATGTGAACTTAAACAGCCTGAGTACATAGGATGACAGCAGTATATTATACCAAAAGTTCATTCTTTCTGGAGTAAACATATAATTTTAAAAATGTATCTCACATAATGTCTCATTAAACTATGTAAATTAGATTAATTCATCTAGACATAATAATAATGAATTCATTACATACCATCATAAATAACATATCTAAACACAAAAGAAAGAGTATTATAATTTGAAACACTTTCAATTATCATTTAATGGATGATACTGAACATGTGTATTTGCTTGCACATCACATTTCTAACCTACTCATGAAAACTCTTAAGTGAAAATACTCTTAATGTACTTTAGTAATATTATGAAAATATATTTGACCTCATGAATCCCCTGAATGATCTTGAGGACACATAGAATTTTCCAATACACCCTTTAGATATGTTGTGTAGTAACCATGAAAATAATCATAGAAGTTGGTATAGATAAAAACTTAATAAAACTTGAATGATCTAAATATTCAATAATCATATTAACAATGATGAAAAAAATAAGATTCATAAGAAGAAAAATACTCTAAATGACATAAATAAGGTAATTTCATTTAATTTAAATAGTTTAATACTTAATTTTTAAAAGGCCTTACAGTTGGATTAAAATTTATCTAAATGACTTTAAGACTTTGAGCAGATACAGAGACTAGGGGGACATTGGAAACCCTGCAGAAGAGGGGAGCAGAAGATTGTAGGAACTAGAAGGGTAATCGATACCACAAGAATATGGCTCACAGAATCAACTACTCAGTGCACATAGGGGACTCACAGAGATTGAAGCAACAATTATGGAGTTTGCATAGGCTAAACTGGGTTCTCTGCATTACATTACTGTTATGTAGCTAGGTACTTTAGTAGGACTCCCAACAGTAGGAGTGGGGATGTCTCTGACTCTTCTGCCTGTGCTTGAGTCCCTTTAACTGCTACTGGGTTGCCTTATATGAGGACCAGCCTTAATATGAGGGTTTGTCTTTAATTCTAGAACTTGGGAGGCAGAGGCAGGCGGACTTCTGAGTTCAAGGCCACCCTGGTCTACAAAGTGAGTTCCAGGACAGCCAGGGCTACACAGAGAAACCCTGTCTCAAAACAAACAAACAAACAAACAAACAAACAAAAATATGAGGGTTTGTGCTCAGTCTTATTGTAACTTGTTATGTCATGTTAATTTGATGTCCTTGGAAGTCCTGCTTTGTTTTTTAAAAGGAAATGGAGGATAAATGGATTTGGGAGAGAGGGGAGGGATTGGGAGCAGAGGAGGGAAGGGATACTGTGGTCAAGATACAATGTGTGAGAGAAAATTTTTATGTATTATATATGTATGTATATGTGCGAGAAATAAATTTTAAAAGAATGACAATCTAAGTGCAAGTATGCTGGAATATTGAAACCAAAACCTGGGAAAGGTTGAACTGTGTAAACTTAAATTATGTGATATTCAGTAACCTACATGTTTCTTATAAATAGTATGGCAAGTAAACCGGGTGGGGGGAGAATATGTATGCCAAATATTTTCATTAATATGAAATACCAAAAATAATATTATGAGACAATTGAAAGCATTGGCTATTACTTGAACTATAGTCTGGGGTAGGAACATGATGGGAATATTCTGTAGTGCTAGAAATATTCTATAATAATAATAATTATAATTTATTCTATTCTATTATTCTATAGTTTCTGTTGTAATTGTGCAGGCATATTCATGTGTAAAATATCATTTTTTTTTTTTTTGGTTTTTCAAGACAGGGTTTCTCTGTATAGCTCTGGCTGTCCTGGAACTCATTTTGTAGACCAGGCTGGCCTTGAACTCAGAAATCCGCCTGCCTCTGCCTCCCAAGTGCTGGGATTAAAGGCGTGCGCCACCACGCCAGGCCGTGTAATTTTTGTTTTTTTGTAAAATATCATTAAGCTACATATCTGTCAGGTGTGTACTTATGTATTATAAAATTAAGTAGTTTTAAAATATCTGTGGTGAGCAGATAAATCATTTAAATGTTTATTTTTGTAAATATTAACAGTTGAAGAAAACAATTATGATAGAAAATATGGGAAAGAAGTTTCAGTATAAAAGTTTTAACATCATTGTTTATTGGAAAATGAAATTTATATTGATTGAATAGATTTAAGTCATATGGATGTTAAAATTTATACCTTAAGGATAACATTGAGAGACTATATAATATCTGGACTAAAGTGTGTAGAAACCCAACGGAAAATGTTAATAGATTCAGAGAATTTGAAACATGGGTCTAAGAAAATGAAACCACAGTGCAGAAAAGAAAAATAAAATGACAGATTTAGTTGTGCTTCATTGGAATCACTATAAATGTGCATGGATAAATGCAAACTGTTAAAACATAGATAAATACAGATTGTTCCTCAGATTCAGAATATATTTCCTTCACTAAGGAATGAAAACAGTGGAGATAAAGTTCTTTTGATATTTATTTTGTTCCCTTAAATAAATAATTTTTATATCAACAGTAAACACTAATTTATTTCTTCTTCTTTTTTAGTCTGATCTTACCCATGAAAATGAATCTGATATAATAGACATGGTAAGTGTACCTTTAAGCCTTTCAAAAGGAAATATTTCTTATTCATTATATTGTTCATTATACTATTACAGTATATACATTTATTTCCTTTACTACTCTGTATGATAATGAGTTATTGATATATAAAGAATATTTAAAGTATATTTTGGTTTATTTGTGACATACAAATGCAGTTGGGTATAATTAAATATTTTATGAAATATTCTAGTTTATTAGACAAAACAATAACTATAGTGAAGATTGAATACTAAAAATTCTTATTTCATTCTGAAACTGAAATGTATTTATTAATATTTATGGCTGTCACTTAATAACTTCATCATATCAAACTGTCTTTGTCAGAGATTCTGTTTTTAGAGTGTTTGTTACCCCTAAATACATGTTTGATTATCAGTACAGACATGCTTGTCTGTGCTGCTATATCTCAAATGATGGGTATTTTGGAGGAAGTCTGTATGCTAGACTAAGAGAAAGGAGATGAATAAAGCAGGTATTTATTGGGACATACCTTATCCCAGCTATGCTGTGTCGGACTACATTCTTTATCAGTTTTATAGTAATTTATTACCATGCTTCTAGAGCCATTCCTTTTGGAACAATGGTGGCCATTTTCTGCATATGCATCTGCTTTTGTGGTTTTTGTTTGTTTGTTTTGTGTTTTTTGTTTTGCTATTCTTCCTATAAATATTGTTGGTACAATACTTGGTCGAAATCTGTCAGGTCAGCCCAACTTCCCTTGTCAATTCAATGCTGTGCCTCATCCTATCCCAGAGGGGGGCAGTTATTGTTTGCCTGGGAAGAATTTTACCTTTTGGCTCAATTTTTATTGAAATGTATTTCATCTTCATGGCTTTCTGGGCACATAAAATCTATGGCTGTATGATTGTGGCACTGGTCATTTTGTGCATTATAACCATCTTTGTGACCATTGTGTGCTAAATTTAGGGCCCTTCTCAAAGATAGATTTTGTCAACCACCAAACCCAGACACTATTGCACATGACAGCAAGATTCTGCTGAAGGGACCCTGATATAGCGGCCTCTTGTGAGGCTATGCCAGTGCCTGGCAAACACAGAAGTGGATGCTCACAGTCAGCTATCNGATGGAACACAGGGCCCCCANTGGAGGANCTAGAGAAANTACCCAAGGAGCTNAAGGGNGNTGCNACCCTNTAGNTGNAACAACAATATGAACTAACCAGTANCCCCTGAGCTTGTGTCTCTAGCTGCATATGTAGCAGAAGATGGCCTAATCGGCCATCACTGGGAAGAGAGGCCCATTGGTCTTGCAAACTTTATATGACCCAGCATAGGGGAAGGCCAAGGCCAAGAAGTGGGAGTGGATGGGTAGGGGAGCAGGGGCTGGGGAGGGTATAGGGAACTTTTGGGATAGCATTTGAAGTTTAAATAAAGAAAATATCTATTTAAAAAATGGGAAAAATAATTATACCATAAAAAAGATAGATTTTGTAAAGTACAAGATTATATGAGGCACGAGAAAACAGAGATCAGAGCAGAAGAAGCTTCCTTATTTTTTTGAATTTTTTTATTAGATATTTTCTTTATTTACATTTCTAATGTTATCCCCTTTGCTGGTTTCCCCTCCAAAAATTCCTATCCCATCCCCCTCCCTCTGCTCACCAATCCACCCACTCTTGCCTCACTGTCCTGGCATTCCCCTATACTGGGGCATTGAGCCTTCACAGGACCAAATTTGTCCTTATGGAATAATCTCCTATGGCTAGGGATATTTCCATGTCAGAATGCTTACCCATCATACATGAACAAGTCCCTAAATTAAATTCTCAGCAATATGTAAACACCCTTCATCTTTTGTTTTAATCTTAGTTCTTTTATTATATTTCTCCTTAGAAAAGTATAAATTGATACATGCTAGATTCAGATATCATTTCTAGAATTCAAGTTTTGGAAAATCTCTGGTATAGTTAACAGTATTGTGAAATAAAAACAAAATCTTAGACTTGGGAGACATTTTAGTTTTTGTCCAGCAACATACTCCAACATTTTAATCACTGTTCATATATGCAAGTTTATAGATAGAAGTCTTGGTTCTTAGCACTTATTTCACTTCAATTATTCCTGTACACTTAAGATAGATTTTTAAAGATAAAGAAACTATACTTTAGGGGCTTTAATATACTTCTGCAAAGTCATACAGTTAATTAATTGTACATATGGGGTTTGAATGTGAATTATGACAGCAAAATTTGTATTTTTCTGTGGATATCATGATTTACATAACCTACACTCATATAATTGTAGTTTTAGGAAATATTGTTAGCTGAGAAGCTTTTACTGTATATGTTGATACTTCTTAGTGCCAGATCATTCCACCACAGATTGCTATAGAATCCATTATTGTGTAGCATATTTTGTTTCTTGGGAAATGACAAAACTGTTACCTTTTCTACATGTGTGTCCTGAGATATTTCAGTACAATGCTATTCTTTTACTCATATAAACACTAAATTCATTACATACGTATGGTACAAGAAATGTACATTCCACATAAAAGCAAGTGTTTTATATGGGAAACTAAAGATATTATATCTGAAACACAGAGAAAATATATAAACATGTTAACATACCTTGAGATTTTTTTCTCAACATATTTAAGATAACCAATTGATTTAAACTTTTATCTCCTATTAAAACAGAATCTGTTTTATTTAAAAGTATTTTCTGCCGGGCGGGGTGTGGTGGTGCACGCCTTTATTCCCAGCACTCAGGAGGCAGAGGCAGGCGGATTTCTGAGTTCAAGGCCAG
>NC_034613.1:96896175-96904336 GCF_900095145.1 Mus pahari
CTCTCTCCCTCTTTCCTCTTTCTTTCCTCCTTCCCTCCCTTCCTTCGTGTGTGTGTGTGTGTGTGTGTGTGTGTGTGTGTGTGTGTGTATGTGTGTGTATCTATCTGTCTTATGGAGTGAATCAAGCCAATTAACATCTATCACTTTACATGCCTATCACACTTTTCCCAAATTTACCCCATGCATTGAATAGATTACTTTCCTAATGATGACATTGCAATACTAACTGCAATGGTAATTCCTAGAGACTGATGCATGAGGTAGGATGGGATATAGAGTAAGTTTTAAGCAGATGATTGGAATAAATTTTTAAGCCCCCGACAGTTTTATTAGACTTTAATAGAAAATATCCAAGGCAGCAAGCATAATTCTCAAGCTTCTGGGAGTGGTGTGAATAGAGAAAAGATACAAAACCATGCTGTTTGATCTAAATAGACATAGGTGTCACCATTTTGCAGATCAGCAGCCATATGTCAGGGAGGAGTGTATTAGAGAAAGAGTAAAGAATCCAAAAATATCAGAAAAGACATATTAGGCTATGGTCAGCATCTAAAAGACAGAAATAAAGATAAAAGTACTATATCTTTTTGAGTGGCAAATGCATCAGAACCTTATGGTAACTTATACAGGCTGTCAAAGAATACATTTTAGGATTTAATGTATTGAATGAGTTGTATAATTAACAGTAATAGTATTAATAATTAATAGTTATATGTATATTTTAGAATTGCTAAGGTAAATTGCTTTAATTAAAAATTGTATGCCATACATAAGTTATTTGCTGTGAGCATTCACAAATTTACATATTCAGTGGTTACATATACAGATTTAATCATTAACATTTTCAGTACTAATTACTTATAATTGGTTATCTAATTTATTTACATTTCAAATGTTCCCCTTCCTGGTTTCCCCTCTGCAACCCCCATCCTATTCCCTCTCCCCTTTGCCACTATGATGGTGCTCCACCACCCACCCACCCATCCCCACCTACCCACCCACCCACCCACCCACCCATTCCCACCTTACTGCTTTATTATCTTGCATGTACACAGAGTACACAAGGTATAGGAAGAACATTTTTGAAATGTTGAAACAAAGCTTAAAAGGTTTTAAGTGTGCTGTTGTGGGTGGGTCTATAGTAAACACTACCTTTTCATTATCGTCAATGTGTCATCTATAACATACTACTACATTGAATATGTCTGACATGAAAGATAAGAATATTAAAAGATCCATATCTAACTCCAGGATTTAACAATACACTTTTATTTACTTAAAGGCAACATCACAGAAACTGTGTGTGAAAACTGCTTATATGGGATGATAATTGTCAACAGTACATATTTATAGATCTCTATTCTGGCAATTATATTGACTTATGTGTAAACTGTAGTTTCTATATTGAACTGAATGATAACTGGATAGTTAATTGGGTCATCATTTGTCACTCTACTTAAAGTTTTGAAATTTAGTTCTTTTAATCTTAATATATTTGTTAATTAATATTTCAGATACCATACAAAACAATTGTTTTTATTGTGACTATAATACTTTTGTTGCTGCAACCAAATTCCTGACAAAGACATGACTTAAGGAAGGGTTTGTTTTGTTTTATAGTTTAAAAAGGAAAGCAATCTATCATGATGGAGAGGGCATAGTTGCAGTTTACACTATGTTCATAGTCATCAGGAAGCAGAAAGTGGAAAGGAAGTGTTTAGGCCTACCTTCAATCACACAGCCAAGTGACTCATTTCTCCAGCAATATTCTACCTCCTAAAAGTTCAAGATCCTTCTAAAAAGCATGTTATCTGGAGGAGTAATTGGTCAAACAAACAATGAATTTTCTTAACTGTCATTTAATCATCCAATTCTTTTAATTATATGATCTTGAAAGATTAACATTTATTATGTTTAACATTGTAAATGAATATTTAAAGAACGTGATTGTACCTTAAATCCATAAATGTGAAAGTATACAAAAACTTTGCATTAAATGTCATTTAAAAGCAAGCTTAGTGAATGGATGAAGAGATGTAATATGTTTTGGTTCCTTTTATCATTGTGATAAGACACTGTGACCAAGGTAATTTATAGAGGAAACCAGTTTATTGGGTGCTTACAGTTTAAAATGGCAAGTTCATGACCACCATTGTGCAGAGCATGACAGCAGGTAGGCAGGCATGGTGCTAGAACAGTACTAAGGATGATATACCCTGATCCACAAGCATATTATATACATATACACATATACATATACATATCTATGTATCGAGAGAGAGAGATTGAGAGAGAGGGAGACAGAGAGGAGACAGAGAGAGGAGAGAGAGAGAGAGAGAGAGAGAGAGAGAGAGAGAGAGAGAGAGAGAGAGAGTTAACTGGGAATGGTGTGTGGTTTTGAAACCTCAAAATTACCCCCAGTGACACAATTCCTTCAACAAGGCCACACCTCAGAATCCTTATTTAATTGAATGTGGACCTAACAGTCTAATATATGAGCTTATGAGGGCCATTCTGCCATGAAAATATTATTTTAAAGCAATTCTCAAGATTTACAATGTATTTTAGCCATTCTACTTACATGCTTATATCCCGTATCATAACTAAAAGTATCTAAGAAATTTAATCTAGATTTTGAAAGTATATAGTTGACTCATTTTACCAAAACTTATTGGTTAGCTACATAAATATGTTTTGCCCATTTATGAATCTTGCAGTTTATTCTTGATGTATAGTTTTAATGAAAATCATGGAAATTCCATACTAGCACTGGGTCAACAACTGATGCATGGATCTCTTTCTTTGTTTCTTTTCCTAGTGCAAGGGTGTGACAAAGATGTGTCACTATATAATTTCTCTGCCACCTGATCTTCCTAAACCAGAAAGACAAATTCCAAGACCTGCTCATCCTGAAGATGGACCACCTAGGGTGCAAGTGGTAAGCAATTTTAAACAAAGATTTGCCACTAATAGAAAGTAGTAATAAAAGATTTAAAAGTATAATATTTTCTCTAAGAAAGATACATGGATTTTTTAATTTTTTCTTTTAATGCATTTAGCATATATACTATGCAGAATATAATACCTCAATTTAATATGTAGTCATATTAATTTTGAATAAATATATTATATAATAGTGAACTTAAATACTAGCATTATTACTGTTCAGATATTGTTGAAACTGGATGGCCACAAGATTCCAGGTATTGAAAATAAAACGGATATAATTTTCTTAAAATTCTGGTTATGGTAACAGGGTGCAATTATGTAAAAATAATGCTATTTTTAAATTAAAGATGATTTATAACTAAATTTTATGTTCCTGCCAGTATTTGCTATGTGTATGTATGTGAGCATGTGTGTTGTGTTTATGTATAAAATGAGTTTTTTTCTTGTTTCTGTTTCTGCTAGAATCATAGAAAGAATAATTTATTTTAATAGCTGTTTTCTTATATATGCTATATTGTATGTGTTCATTTTAAAAATTTTGTCATTATTAGAATTTTTCTAATTTTACAATGTTAAATTTCATTTTTAAAACATGCATACAATATAGAGTAATATTTAAAGATTGGTTAATATAAGTGTCAGTTATATAAATTTTTAATTTGTTATATTATATATATGAATACATGTTAGGAAATAAAATTTATTATTTCAGAAGCCAGGAATTTAAAACCATATTAATCACAGGTATGAATCAGTTACTTTTAAGTTCACGCTTTACCAATACCTATTACCCATACTTCCTCCCTAATCTTTACAATTCACATATACAAAATATAGGAGTTGATAATGACAACCAGGGTCACTTACACATCTGTAAGCTAAACTTTTTCCATAGTGACCTCTAAAAGAAATTACATATATTATTCAGTGATTAATTCCTAGCATTGAAATGAATTTTATTTATTTTAATTATATTGTTTTTTCTATAGATAAGTTTTTTTTTTAATTAGAGTTAAAAAGAGGATGATCAGAATCTTGCATATATAGTCAATTTATAATAACTGTTAATGAAGTATATGCATCAAGGGATGATACATAAAGGTTTTATCCTGAGCTTTAGACAATAAAAATAACATGCAAATTGAATATTCATAATGAGAAAAATCACAACAAAACATTAATTTTAAAATTGCCAAATGTTACACATAAAATACTCTCATAGCCTTGAGACTTGCCTATTGGAAAATACTGCACAAAAATACTGTCAGTGCATTGAAGATGGCCTGTTCAAAAGAGGGTTCTAAAACTTAACCTTTATTAGATTCATGATAATTTCATCTCTGAAATTAGGTTTGTTTTTTCACTCTTCCTACTTTTCTCTGGCTCCACTCCTTATCGTAACATTTTTTCTATTTTCATGGACACAAGTATCCTGAAAGAAGAAATCAACTCTGGAAGTCACACGTAAATACTGCATAGATAAGGCTTTTGTGTTGACAAGGACTGTATTAAACTAGCCTGGTTCCTTCTATATCAGCTATATGAACTATTCTTGCTTCATCTCATTAAGCACTCATTTTTAAGTTATAATAACTGTTTTACTGGGGTTAAAATGTTAGAAAATTGTTTCATGCCTTTTGTTTTGTTTAGTTTGTCTGTCTGTCTGTTTATCTGTGTGATAGGCTGGTCTTTGAATATTTTATGTACCGTAGGTTGGTCTTGAATGTCTTATCTTCCTGTTTCTACTTTCCAAGTGCTGGGATTTTAGATGGATGTTACTATGTCTAGTTTGAAGTCTTATGATTTGATGATTAAAGAAACCTAACTACAAATATGGGCATTTCTAGACGCTTTATAGGATAAGTATTGCAATTTCTACCTTGTCTAGGAGCGTTACTTTATATCCAAGAAAATGTAATGATGCTTTGGTATTACGTGTTCCAACATCTCATCAAACTCATCTTTTCTTTAAGATGCTTGTTTCATATACTTTTGCACATTTGATGTATACTTAATCAAGAATTATGAAGGGCAAAATATTTATCATGATCTTATAAAATTTTACACAGTCTGATATTTGTTTTCTTTGATAATCTTCTCCAAAGCTTCCTCAGGTCTTTGATGACCATTGCAATTCTTTGAGTTATCAATGATACTGTAGTAAATTATGAAATATATTCCAAGAAAATGAGTTGATTCTCAACATCAGTAATCCAAAAATATTAGAAGAAAATCTTTAACTGTTTTGAAATTTTTTGTGTAACCTTTTAATCACAAATGTGGCTATAAATGAACATGATCTTTTTGAAAAATCTGGTTTATCATTAAAAAAAGAAATGCCTAGAAATGATTAGATATCAGGGAATTTTAAGCTTACTGCCCAACAAACAAAAAAATTAAGCGACAACCAAATTAAAGAAGTAAATTAAAAGCAAATTCAATATTTTTTAATATTTAAAATTTCAATGGGATACCCCATGAACTTCTCTATTGTAAAGTCCAGCAGTAAATATATTTTCAGGTTAATAGAATGTATGGTTAAATTTTGAAATTCTGCATGACTACAAGGTATTTTTTTCATGCAAAATGCGTCATCTAAAGTAAGAGTGTTTCCTGTCTCCTAAAGTTGTCATCACAGTACATATGAAAATCTAGAATCTAGCCTCAAAACGAACCTTGCTTTTTTATTTCAGATTCTGTCATCATATTAGAATGGCAGGTAATGAACTAAGTTACAAACTTTTTGAACTTAAATTGTTATTGCTGCTCAGAGGAAAAGCATAGAATTACTTAGTTGACATCTTGTTTGTATTCAAGTGGTAAGATTCAGGAGATGAAGTAGGAGCCCACTAGCATACACTAGCTTTTCTGAATTACAGATGGAAGTAACTCTAGAATAAATAAACCTGATATATTTATAGCAGTAGCTATTCTACATAACATAACTGTTCTAAATTATCCCATCATATAATGTTTTATGATAGCCAGTATGATAGCCCAGAATTTTTTTTACACTGAAAAACCTCCTTTATTTCTCTAACCAACCAGGTAAAGCATTTTTGCCATTTTCTTGTATAAACTTCCAAAAATATTCTAATTGTAATCAGTGCTACCCCTCAGTCACAAGTGACCGTGTGATGTCCAAACCCAGCTGATATATCTGCAGTACAACTCCTGTACCTATGGCTCAGGCATCATAGCAAAAGGGGGCAAAAATGAATAAGTGTCAGATGTATCTTTTAAAATACATATTTAGAATCTTCAGAGTAACTTCCCATTTTTAAATCCCCTTCCTACTCAATCTCACACATTTTATGTCATGTTCTCATGTCTTCACTTCAAGTAGACTTTATAACCAGTGACTTGCCTACCCATAACCTCATCACCACAAATATTTCTTCTAACTTAATGAGAATTATCAGTAAATGCCAATTATATGGGCAAAATTTTAAAGAACATCCACAATCTTAAAGACAATTCCATACAACTTTTTTCTTTTCACTAAGAGAGGATCCTTCATTTCACATCTTGGTCAATTTTAAAGTCTGCATGTGGGTAATAAGTAAATATTTGCATAAAAGAGCAGCTTGCATTTTCAGTCATCATTTAAGTTTTGTCCTCAAAATGACTCTATGATAAATATGATTATGATAGGAATGATTAGTCTACCTACTTAAAACATTTAAAACTGAAGCATAGATATAAAATATGCCCTTCTGTATCTTTTTTTATGATTAATACCCATCAAGTTCCATTGAATCATCCATTCCGTCTGTTAATCCATTTAATCACCTGTAATCAGTTGTCTTGTCTCAGTATTTAATCTAAAATTTAACCACTCGTCAAAAATGGCCCCCTACCCAACTCCAGAAATTAATTCAATATCAGCATAATGCCTTCCTTCCCTCTTCATCCCAAATATTTGGCCACTAATGAAGTTTTCAGAATGCTTCCAATAATGATGAACATCGTGTTGCTTGTCAAAAATTTGACTGAGAACAACCAGAAAAGCTTAACAAAATGAAAATCTACAGAGGCATTGGAGATCTAACAGGATTTTAAAAGCCATGGGATCAATACCTTGAAGGAAAGAAAACCTAGAGTGTAAAGCAATGCAAGCCAGAAGACAGTGGTGTTAGAAGTGATGGAGTGCTGTTTATAAAACAAACAAAAAAATGGACTGGAAATACTGAATGAAAATAACTTCAAACAAAAAAATTCTATGTTTTTTTTTAAAAAAAAGTCCTACAGACTGAAAGTGAATAAAAACTTTTTGGACAAAAAAAAAAAAAATGCTGAGAATTTATTACAAGCACACCCAATGTAAAGGTTGTTCTTCAACAGAAGAAAATGATCTCAGATGGGAATCCTTGGGAATGCAGAAAGGAATCAAGAGCAGCAAAACCGGTAAATATTTATGTAAATCTAAATTACTATTTTCTATGTAAACTGATAAAGATTATATGGGTCTTAAAAGTTGTAGAAATCAAATTCGTTACAATAGCAGCTAAAATGGAGAGGAGGTGGGTGAATGGAGTTTAAGTGATTAGGTTTGAATTATCTAAGAAATGAAAAAGGCTTTTTTGAAGCCGAGGGATACTTGCAAAATCACTAAAAGAAACAGAAATGATTTATAACTGATAAAAGGGGAAGACAAGAAAACTTGAAAACAATTGTTAAGGTGTCAAATTGAACCCCAGATGTACCAAATATGACCTTAAATGTAAAAATGAAGTAGTCTAATTAAATAAACTCATACTTGGTTGGACAAACACTACTTAAAAGAGACACACCTAAAATAGTGCCATTTTTAGAAGAAAAATGGCAAGAAAATTGTGTCAATGCACTTAAGGCTGGCATATCAAATATATAGATTTAAAATAGACTAATGGAAATTAAGGTTGTATGTCATTTTCACCAGAAAATTAAAACAGTTTTAAATTTACTTGACTATAATATAGGCATAATTTTAAAAGCTAATCTCTTCAGAAACAAAATTACAAAACTATACATAGGCACAAACATTACTTCATCTTTCTGTTACCATGGAAGATACTTTCTATCATTTCTAAATATAATTCTTTAAATCTTTCATGTCTGCCAGTTCTTGGTTTTCTTGGTCTTTCTTTCTTTCTTTCTTTCTTTCTTTCTTTCTTTCTTTCTTTCTTTCTTTCTTTCTTTCTTTCTTTCTTTCTTTCTTTCTTTCTTTCTC
>NC_034613.1:96904447-96921371 GCF_900095145.1 Mus pahari
TCTCTCTCTCTCTCTCTCTCTCTCTCTCCCCTCCCCCTCTCTCTTTTTCTGATTACCTGTTGGATTCTCTTATAATTTATCTGTTCTTTGAATTCCACTATATAGATCTACGTATTTTCTGCCTTTCTCCAAACTAAAATAGTCCTTGGTTCTGTTTCTTCTATTTCTTCACTTTTCCTTTAAATTTAAGCTAAGATTTTTAGACTGACACTCTGATATGTCTCTGAAATGTTCGTTTCATATAAATCAAGTTCCTGAGAGAACTGTTCTACAAACTGTTCAACTTCAGAAAGCCTCTTTTATTTTTCAGTGAAGTTGATCAGTACTATTTAAAACTGTATTCAACCAGTTTTGTGAGACTGTAATTTCTGAATTTTTCTAAAAAAAAAAATCTGGACTTTTTTCGTAGTTCTACTTATTGGATCTCACTGGTTTTAAATATCAATGTTAGATTCATCTTGCAGTTTGTCCTGAGGTGTTTGTTTTACTCCTGACACACCTACATTATTATGTTTCAAGGCACAGAGCTTGGACTGTGTAATCAGAATCAGTAGAGAAACTTGTTAAAGTGAGTAATCCTGAACTTTTCACCCTATCTGAATCAGAATGTACAAGATAGGTACCGAAATTTGCAATTGATAACAACCCCTTGGTGATTCTGATTAATATATGTTTTACAAAATGAGGAAGTAATAAAAATGACATCGTTGTTTTAGTATTGATACTAGGTATTTAATTGATTCATTTATTTTCTTAGATTTAAACATAGTCTAATTCTAAATATATAAAAAATAAGTATTTTTGAAATATTAATGTTATTTCTATAAACATGAAAACCAAAGATAATTTGTAAATGTTGGAGCTGGTAGTTATAATTGCACACTTACTCAACACCAATAACAATTAACAAATCAACACTACACCATCAATAGACAAAGTAAAATATCATCTACTAACAGGTTTATTTTCCTTGTGTATGAGTTACACAGAAATGAGGTAAAATAGGTGACCTGGTACATCATTAAGTACTCAAGTAAAAGTACTTACAGGCCTTAACTCTTCCTCACCTTTTCTCTGCCTATGCTTCCCAACATCTCACTCAAGACATTTTTTAAAACGTTTTCATTAATAACTATGAGCATTTACAATACTCTCTTAATTTTAATGAATTTATTCTGTGAATGACTTTTATTAATTAACTTATTTACTTTACATCCCAATTTCAGCTTCCGCTCATGCTTCTCCTCCCAGTGTCCACCTCTCTCACCTCATCTCACCCCCATTCTCCCATCCTCCCTTTCCCCTTTCTACTCAGAAAAGGGGAGACAACCCACCATGGATATTAACCTATCTTGCCATATCAAGTTGCGCTAGGGCTAGGCATATCTTCTCCTATTTTGGCAAGGCAGCCTAGTTACGGGGAAAGGATCTAAAGGCAGGCAACAGAGAAACAGCCCCTGCTCCTGCTCTCAGACCTCTCAATATTAAGCCCTAGCTTCACAACTATTACATATATGCAGAAGGCCTAGGTCTGTCCCATGCATACTCTCTGGCCATTCAGTCTCTGTGGACTTCTGTAGGCCCACATTAATTGGTTCTGTGTTTTCTTGTGGTTTCCTTGGCCTCTCTGACTCCTTCAGTCCTCTGTCCTCCTTAATCATAGGATTCTCCAAGCTCTGCATAATATTTGGCTGTGATTCTCTGCATCTGTTTCCATAAGTTGCTCAGTGAAGCCTCTCAGATGAAAGTTATGCTAGGTGCTTTTATATAAGTATAGCATAATATCATTGACAGTGTCAGAAGTGGGATCACTCTTTCATGGCACAGGCCTCAAGTTGGTCTAGTCATTGGTTGGCCACTCCCTCAGTATCTGTTCCATGTTAACCTCTGTACATCTTATAGGCAGGACACATAATGGGGCCAAAGGTTTTGTCATTGGGTTGGTGTCCCAGTAACTCCATTTGAAGTCTTTCCTAATTACTGGAGATGGATAGTTCAGGTTCCATATTCCCCAATGATGGGAGTCTTAGCTAGGGTCACACATAAATTCCTGGGAGTTCCCATTGCACTGGAGTTTCCAGATCTCTCCAGAGATGCCCCCCATTGATTTCAGCTCTCTCTCTCTCCATGTTCATTCTCTTCATCCTCTTACTACTTGATCACACCTGCTCACCTTCCCCACCCAGTTCTTTGCTCCATCTACCCCAGAGTTTATTTTATTTCTCGTTCTCAGTGAGATTCAAACATTCACCCTTGTGCCCTGATTTTTTTTTTTTTTTTTTTTTTTTTTTTTTTGGTGGGCGAGGGGAGGTCCGTGGATTCTAGTATAGTTATCCTTCACTTTATGGCTAATATTTACTTATTGAGTACATACCATGAATGTTCTTTGGGGTCTGGGTTACTTTACTCAGGAAAGTTTTTTCTAGTTCCATTTGCCTGAAACTTTCAAAATGTCGTTGTTTTTAATGGCTAAGTAATATTTCATTTTATAAAAGTACCACGTTTCCTTTATCCATTATTCATTTAAAGGTCATCTAGCTTGTTTACAGTTTCTAGATATTATGAATAAAGCTGTTAAGAACAGAATTGAGCAAGTGTCTCTTTGGAATAGTGGAACATCTTTTGGGGTTTGCATAGGAGGGATATAGCTTGAATTGCTTATAGAAATATTCCCATTTTTTTTGAGAAATGGCTAAATTGATTTCCAGAGTGGCTGTACAAGTTTGCATGCCCACCAGCAATATAGGAGTGTGCCCCTTCATCCTCTCCAGAATGTGTTGTCACTTGAAGGAATCTCAGAGTCATTTGATTTGCACTTTCTTGATGACTAAGGATGTTGAACACTTCTTTAAGTACTTCTCAGCCATTAGAGATTCTTCCATAGAGAACTCTTTGTTTAGACCTCTACCCCATTTTAAACTGGGTCGTTTGGTTTGTTGATACCTAGTTTCTTGCATACTTTATATATGTTTTATATCATCCCTCTGTTTTATGTAAGGTCAGTGAAGGTATTTTTCTATTCTGTAGGCTGCTGTTTTGTCCATTGATGATGTCCTTTACCTTACAGAAGATTGTTAGTTTCATGATACCACATTTATTAATTATTGATCTTGGTTCCTGAGTTGTTGGTGTTCTGTTTAGAAAGTTGTCTCCTCTACCAAAGTGTTCAAGGTTATTCCCCACTTTTTCTTCTATCAGATTTAGTGTATCTAGTTTTATTTCGAGTTCTTTGATGCCCTTGGATTTTAGTTTTGTGCAGTCATAAATATGAAGCCATTTTCATCCTTCTACATGCAGACATCTGATTAGACCAGTACCATTTGTTGAAGAACCTGTTTTTTTCCCATTTTATGGTTTTGGATTCTTTATAAAAATCAAGTGTTAATAGGTATGTTGGATTATCTCTGGGACTTCAATTTGATCCTATTGATCAGTCTGTCTGTTTTTATGCCAATACCATGCAATTTTTATTATTATTGCTCTGTAGTACAGCTTGAGATAAGGGATAGTGATCCCTCCAGAAGTTCTTTTATTGTACAGGATTACTCTAGTTATCGTGTGTGTGTGTGTGTGTGTGTGTGTGTGTTTAATTGGTTTTCCTTAAGATCGTGAGTCTTGTCCTTTCATTCAAGTTCTGTAAATAATTGTTGGATATTGTACTGGAAATCTGTAGAATGCTTTTGGAAAGCCCCCTCCCCCTTTTTTTATACTATTTTGATGGTACTGACCCATGGCCATGAGAGATCTTTACGTTTTCTCCTGTCTTTTTCAATTTCTTTCTTCAAAGTTTTGAAGTTCTTGTCATTCAGGTCTATAAGTTGCTTGGATACAGTTATGCTAAGCATTTTATATATATTTTTTTTTACTGTTGTGTGTTGTTTCCCTAATTTCTTTCTCAAACCATTTATCATTTGTATATAGGAGGAGTACTGATTATTTGTTTGTATTTAAATTTGTATATACCACATTAAAGAAGCAGTAGGAGTTGTCTGGAAAAGTTTTGGAGGCTATTTACATATGTTATCATATTAACAGTGAATAGCAATAATTTGACTTCCACCATTCCAATTTCTATTCCCTTGCTCTCCTTTAGTTGTCTTATACTTACACTAGAAATTTAAGTACTATATTGACTAAATATGGAAAGAGTGAACAGCCTTGTCTCGTTCCTGATTTAATGGAAATGCTTTAACTTTATCTCCATTCAATTTCATGTATATTGCCTTTATTGTGTTTTGGTATGTTCCTAATATCCCTGGGCTCTCCAAGACTTATCATGAAGGTATATTGTTGAATTTTGTCAAAGGATTTTTCAGCATCTAATGAAATGACCATTTTTCCCCAATTCATTTATATGGTGAATTATAATGATGGGTTTTGTATATTGAAACATCCCTGCATCAGTGGGATGAAGCTTACTTAATTATGGTGGATGATGTTTTTGATGTGTTTGCAAGTATTTTATTTAGTATTTTTACATCAATGTTCATAAGGGAAACTGGTTAGAAATTCTATATTTTTTGGATATTTGTGTGGTTTAGTTATTATGGTGACTGTGGCCTCACAAAATAAGTTCTCTTTCTATTTTGTGGAATAGTTTGAGTAGTATTGCTATTAGTTCTTATTTGAAAGTCTGGTAGAAGTCTACAATAAAGCCATCTGACCCTGGGCTATTTTGGTTAGGAGATGGATTATAGATCTGTTTAAATTCTTTACCTGATCTCGATTTAACTTTGATAAATAATATCTAGCAGAAAAATAATCCATTTAATTCAGATTTTCCAGTTTTGTGCAGTACAGTGTTTTGAAGTAAGACCTAGTGATTCTTTGGATTTCAATAATATTTTTGCTTTTATTAATTTGGATATTGTCTCTCTGCCTTTTAGTTAGTTTGGCTAAGGATTTGTCTATCTTGTTTATTTTCTCCAAGAACTAAGTCTGGTTCATTGATTATTTTTACTGTTCTCTTCATTTCTACTTTTTTGATTTCTGCTATGAGTTTGATTATTTCCTGCCATCTACTCCTTTTAGGAATTTTTGCTTCTTTTTGTTCCAGAGCTTTGGGCTATGCTGTCAACTTGCTAGTATGAGATCTGTTAAATTTCTTTAGGAAGGCACTTAGTGCTATGAATTTTCTTCTTAGCACTGCTTTCCTTGTGTCCCATAAGTTTGGATACATTTTGCCATTATGTTCATTGAACTCTAGATAGTTTTTTGTTGTTATTGAAGATCAGCCTTAGTCCGTAGTGATCTGATAGGGTGCGTGGGATTATTTCAAACTTCTTGTATCTGTTGAGGCCTGTTTGGGGCCAATTATAGGGTCAGTTTTGGAGAAGATACATGAGGTGCTGAGAAGGTATACTCTTTTGCTTTAGGATGAAATGTTCTAAAAATACCTGTTAGATCCGTTTGGTTCATAGTGTCTGTTAGTTTCACTGTGTCTCTGTTTAGTTTCTGTTTCCATGATATGTCCAATGCTGAGAATGGGGTGTTTAAGTCTCCCACTATTATTGTGTGGGGTACGATGTGTGCTTTGAGCTTTAGTAAAGTTTCTTTTATGAATATGAATGCCCTTACATTTGGTGCATAGATTTTCAGAATTAAGAGTTCATCTTGTTAATTTTTTTCCTTTGACCAATATGAAGTATCCTTATTTATTTATTTATTTATTTATTTATTCATGATAACTTTTGGTTGAAAGTTGATTTTATTCGCTATTCTAATGGCTATTCCATCTTGTTTCTTGTGACCATTTGCTTGTGAAAAGCCAGTAAATACAGAATTCATAGGTTTGTCCATCTTGTATCTTTTGATAAAGAATCATATTTTAGAATGGTCGAACATAATTTTTATTGTTAGTAACATTAAGTGTGATTCAATAATGCTTTGTTTGGGGTCACGTAATTCTGCCTGTAACTGTGGAATATTGACCCATGTACTCTAACCATTAGATACTAGTAACTGTTCTACAGCATTGTTAACCCAAGCTCTCAAAACATGCCAAATATTCAAAAGATAAAATTAAAGTTAGAAAGTTCAGCTGTAGAGATAGAGGATTTTTTAAAAGAGCATTCTGTTCTAGAATCACATAAATTAATAGGACTGTTTTATAATTCACTACCTTTACTATATCTATTCAGTGTTTCATTTTGGCAAAACAAGTTATCCTGAAAGGCATTATACATGGGGATCAAAGTAGACATTGAAGTGGATTTTCCTTTTTAGGAAACAGATTTTATTAGAAGAGTTATTGATACAATGGGCATATAGAAAGTAGCAAATTACAGAAGTGGATGCTCACAGTCAGCTATTGGATGGAACACATGGCCCCTAATGAAGGAGCTAGAGAAAATACCCAAGGAGCTAAAGGGGTCTGCAACCCTATAGGTGGAACAACAATATGAACTAATCAGTACCACCAGAGCTCATGTCTCTAGCAGCATATGTAGCAGAAGATGGCCTAGTCGGCCATCATTGGGAAGAGAGGCCCCTAGGTCTTGCAAACTTGATATGCCCCAGTACAGGGGAATGCCAGGACCAAGTAGTGGGAGTGGGTGGGTAGGGGAGCAGGGCAGGGGGAGGGTATAGGGAACTTTCGGGATAGCATTTGAAATGTAAATGAAGAAAATATCTAATAAAAATTAATAATAAACTAAAAAAAGGAAAAAAAGAAAATGCATGTATTTATAGTTTGGCCAAATGAAGAATAGAAAGAGTAATTTCTCCCCATTATTTCTATGGCACGCTAACAATTTATTTTAAACCGTGAGCCAGAGGCCAGAAGATATATAAATTTAGTTGTGAGAGCACTTAACCACTCCAACAGAACCTTTGTGGGGGATAGGAAACAGGGTCTTAGGATGTTTCCCTTCTCTCTTCTGGTTGCTCCCATTGTCAGCATAGAAGGGTACAAATATCTCTCTTGAATTTAGATTCTCATCTGTTCTTCCACATCTTCAGATCATTCTTTGTTTTGCTATAGCTTCTATAGAGACGCTAAGTGAGCAGATCTCTTGGCTTGTTACCAGAATGATCTAAGTAGTAACTATGTAAGGGTTATATCAAACAATGGAGTTGGACAGTTTCTGAAATCAGAACTGTACATGACACTATCTCTTTTTTTCATGATCATTTGTATAGGAAGCTTGTTAGATTTATTTATCAAATAACTCATAAAATTTGTGCAGAAAATGGAAGGAAGTTGTTCACAAGAATGTAAATCAGATATAGCAATCATTTTATTTGTAATGATTATATTTTTATTTGTATATTAGAATGGTTAAAGAAAATAATTTGTGGGCTGGAGAGCTGGTTCAGCGGGTAAGAGCACTGACTGCTCTTCCAGAGGTTCTGAGTTCAATTCCCAGTAACCACATGGTGACTCACAAACATCTGAAAGGGGATCTGATGCCCTCTTCTGGTGTGTCTGAAGACAGCTACAGTGTACTTATGTATAATAATAAATAAATCTTTTTAAAAAAAGAAAATAATTTGTGTTTAAAATTAGTTTACAAATATAGCTGGAAATTTAGGTTATATAAAATATAAGATGTTAGTATAAAAAACTTCTGTACAGTTTTCCAATTGGGAAATAACATGATAAAATACAACCAAATAGAATGAAAAATAAAAAAAAATGAGGACAAGAAAAAAACATGGATTTTTTTAAAGTCAGGTATGAGGGATGGTGAGAAAAGCTAACATTTAAGAAGTTTAGTTTATACTATCAGTGTGCTATATTAAATATTTTATCTTATCAAATCTCTTTAAATTTCTATAGATACATGATTTACTAAATGAGAATGCAATTAGAAGCATTATGTTCTTTGACAAAATTCACTGTGTTTGATATGATATAAACATTAAAAATGGAAAAGAAATAAATGCAATAGGCATCAGGTGGGGGCTCATAACATGATAATCCACCATAAACCACCTTGTCACAATGATTATATTCAATGGAAGGAAACAGAAAACTTAAAAAGAAGGTCATTCTCTGACTCCCTACTTTGACCTACTTACTTTGAAGGCATATTGTAATTTCGTTGTCTTAGAAGGACTTGCCATATATTCGTATGCAAAAATTAAGCTGAATAAACAGGCCTTGCCCAAGTCCTCTCAGTTTATTTTCATTAGCTTTTATGCTTTTGTTAGTTTTTTATCATACAGTTCTTAAAATTACAAAAGCTAACTTAGACTTAGTGATAAAATTTAAGACTGGGCTTGGTGTTTGGGGAGGTGGGAAATAGAGGTTGTTACACTTTGCTTCTAGGAATAACTGAAGTCAAAATTGTTCTTGGAAGTTTCAAAGTTGCAGAGTAATAACTTTATGACTTAAAAATCTGTCTTGTATCTGTGCCATTCTAGACTAAGAAATATAAAAGGGTACTTATTTTTGATCCATTTTGCAGCTAAGTAATATGCCATCCATTAGACTAACACAGCTGAAGTAAATAATTTCATTTTGGAGAGAATGTGGTTTTTAAGGCTCTTGGAAAAAAATCACATGGTCAAAAGAGCTGAACTAGGGCTCCTTAGGCTACTGGGAATAAATTTAATGGGAACATAATGATACTATCTTCTTATGTCTTTTGCAGTGTTCAATAGCACTTTGATGATTTCATTCTCTCTTCTTGAAATTGTGTTTGGTTGGAAACACCAAAACCTATTATGTCTAGAAGTATGTCTAATAACTAGTTTGTGTGTTCATTATTTATAATTTTCAGGTAGAGAAAATACTCTTCCACTATATACTTAGATATATAGTTTTAACATAAATATACTCATTGTCAAAGAATGAAAGTATCATTAATTCATCCAGGAATATACCATTGATGATAAGATGCTCAATTTGAAAGCTGAAATGTAGGTGTAAGTGACATACTAAATTACTAATGGTGGTAGTTATTTAGTTAGAAAAAACGAATTATTGTTATGCAAGACCAATATGTGTTTTTTTTTTGTATTGCACACAGCATGTTAATGAAAACATAACAATAAAGAAAAATAAGAAAAAAATATCTTTGGGACTATTTCATAGAAATTTCTAGGATCCAATCAGGTATCAGATAAGACAGCCTTTTTAGTCTTTTTATCTACATCTAGTGAAACCATTGGTAATAAATAATCAAGTTTAAAATTGTTACCAGACAGCAGGGCAGTGGTGGCGCACGCCTTAAATCCCAGCACTCAGAAGGTAGAGGCAGGTGGATTTCTGAGTTCGAGGCCAGCCTGGTCTACAGAGTGAGTTACAGGACAGCCAGGGCTAAACAGAGAAACCCTGTCTCTAAAAACCAAAAAAAAAAAAAAAAAAAAAATTGTTACCAGACATTAGCATAATCTGTTTAAAAAACATTTGATTTGGTCTTTACATCAAAGAAGTTTTTTAGAGAAATGCAAAATGAATCATTTTTAGAGTTTGGTCCATATGCACACACTTTACTCTGAAACTGTTTTTGTTATCTTCCTAAACCTATCACTGTGTGTGTTTTCATTTGCATATTTTAGAAATCAAAAGATAAAGGACAAGAAAATGAAAAAAAACTTAGTATGACTCAATTAGCAATAAAAGAAGAGATTAATGTTTTAATGCTAAGGTCCCTATCAAACTGTTTCAGTTTGATATCATTATATAAAGTGTCTTTTTCATAGTGATAAAACTTGTGAGGATTTTTTCCTTAGTAAAAGACAGCAAACTAAATAACAAAATGAAGATTCAAAAAAGCATCATATACTCCTCAAATTTAGAAATGAGAAGGTATTAGATAGAATTACTCTATCACTTAGTATTTTAACTAAGTGATATTTTAACTAATTTTTTATTTTTAAAGGTGTTTTTGGATACATTGATCCTCAAGTCCTATCCCTCTTGTTCAGTATCTAATTTGTATATGAATGTTTGAAATCTAATTTACTTTATTTTCCTTTTCTGAGACTGGAATAATATCTATATGCTTTCAATAAAGACTGAGATTTTTACCAAATATTTTATAAGGAAGCACAGGCAATAATTCTTTCTGACTTTGGTAGAATTTAGTTCTAATTTTTCTATTATTAAGATCCTGTTAGTATCCAATGTAAACATAATTATATAAAATTACAAATCTTATAGAGCAAATTACCACTCCCAGTGGTTTATCTTTTAATATAGTCTCTTCTTTGGTCCTCATTACAATAGGATTAAGTAACCAGAGTCCAAATTATCATTCCACTTAGAAATGTGTGAACCAGCAAAAAAATGATTTATATAATAAATATTCCATGTTCACTGCAGTTTGATCCTCATGACTGGTGAAACTTAAGAATATAGGTAAAGTAATGGAAAATTACAAAACATTGTTTTCCTTGTGCAGCTGTAGCAAGTTATCACAGATCAAATGGCTTAACAAGTAGAAGTTTATTCTCTCACGGTTCTTAGATTATTAGTCTGAAATTCTGAAATCAATGTGCTATTAAGGTCACGTTCTTCTAAAAGTTATGAGCAAAATATCTTTCCTAGCCTTTTCAGCTTCTGGCAGTTGTCACCCACCATTCATGATTAATCATTGGTATAGTTATTGACCTTATTTTATTTGTGTTTATGTTTCCAAACACTTCTGTCATCACTAAGATAGAAACCAGTTGATTTAGAAGCACCCAAACCAGGATGACATCATCTTAACTTAATAAATTTCATCTGGTGTATGCTGCCTGATTAGTGGTCCAGTGTCTGAGAGATCTTGAGGGTCCAGGTTAGTTGAGACTGCTGGTCCTCCTACAGGGTCTCCCCCTTTTCAGCTTCTTCTAGCCTTTCCCTAATTCAACCATAGGGTTCCCCGACTTCAGTCCATTGGTTGAGTGTAAATATCTGCATCTGACCCTTTCAGCTGCTTATTGGGTCTTTCAGGGGGCAGTCATGTGAGTGTTCCATAGTCTCAGGCCTTGGGGACACACCCCCAAGCTAGATTCCACTTTGGGCCTGCCACTGGACCTCTTCAGGCTCTTCTCAATTCTCATCTCTGCAGTTCTTTCAGACAGGAACAATTCTGGGTCAGCTTTGTGACTGAGGGATGGCAGCTCCATCCCTCCACTTGATGTCCTTTCTTTCTGCTGGAGATGGACTCAACAAGTTCCTTCTTCCTTCTGTTGGGCATTTCATGTAAGGTCCCTCCCTCTCTTTAAATGCTGAGAGTCCTTCACCTCTCCAGCCTCTGGTACATTCAGGAGGGTGCTCCCAACCTCCTACCTCCTGAAGTTGCCTGTTTCCATTCTTTCTGCTGGTGCCCAGGGCTTCAGTGCTTTTCTCCTACCCAACTCCTCATCATGTTCCCCTCTTCCCCTCCCCATCCCCTTCCCTACCCAGGTCCTTCCCTTCCTGACTCCCCCCCTTCCACTCACCTTCCCTCCTTCCCCTACTGTGATTTCTTTCTTCTCCCTCCCAAGTGGAATTGAGGCATCCTCACTTGGGCCCTTCAGCTTGTTCTGTGGATTATATCCTGGGTATTCTGTATTTTGTTTAGTGTAATATATACTTGTTTATGAATACATTCCTTTTGGGTCTGAATTACCGCACTTGGGATGATATTTTCTAATTCCATCCATTTGCCTGCAAAACTCAGGATGTTCTTGTTCTTAATAGCTGAGTAGTATTCCATTGTGTAAGTGAACCACATTTTCTGTATCCATTCTTCTGTTGTGGAATACCTAGGTTGTTTCCAGCTCCTGGCTATCACAAACTTAGCCACTATGAACATAGTAAAACATGTGCCCCTGTGGCATTGTGGGGCATCTTTTGGGTATTTTCCTAAGAGTGGTATAGCTGGGTCTTCAGGTAGATCTATTTGCAATTTTCTGAGGAACCTCCAGATTGATTTCCAGAGTGGTTGTACCAGCTTCTAATCCTGCCAGTAATGGAGGAGTGTTTCTCTTTCTCCACATCCTCTCCAACATGAGTTGTCACCTGAGGCTTTGATCTTAGCCATTCTGATTGGTGTAAGGTGGAATCTCAGGGTTGTTTTGATTTGCATTTCTCTGATCACTAAGGACTTTGAACATTTCTTTAGGTGCTTCTCAGCTATTCGAGATTCCTCCGTTGTGAATTCTCAGTTTAGTTCTATACCCCAGTTTTTGATTGGGTTGTTTGGTTTTTTGGTGATTAACTTTGAGTTCTTTATAAATTTTGGATATTTGCCCTCTATTGGAGGTGAGTTTAATGAAGATTTTTTTCCCCAATCTGTAGGTTCCTCATTTGCATTATTGACTCTGTCCTTTGCATTACAAAAGCTTTCCATTTTCATCAGGTCACATTTATCAATTCTTGATCTTAGAGCATGAGCCATTAGAGTTCTGATTAGGAAATTTCTCCCTGGGCCAATGACTTTAAGATTCTTTCCCATTTTCTCTTCTGTTAGATTCAGTATATCTGGTTTTATGTTGAGATCCTTGATCCACTTGGATTTGAGCTTTGTGCAAAGTGAGAAATATGAATCTATTTTCATTTTCTACATACAGTCAGTTAGACCAACACAATTTATTGAAGATGCTTTCTTTTTTCCATTGTACAGTTTTGGTTTCTTTGTCAAAGATTAAGTGTCTATAAGTATGTGGTTTTATTTCTGGTCTTCAATCTGTCTGTCTCTGTACCAATACCATGCAGATTTTTATCAGTATTGTTCTGGTGATTCCCCAAGAAGTTCTTTTATTTTTAAGAATTGTTTTCATAATCCTGTTTTTTTTTGTTATTTTTCTTTTTGTTTTTGTTTTTTCGCTTTTCCAGATGACTTTGAGAATTGCTCTTTCCATGCCATTGAAGAGTTATGTTGGGATTTTGATGGGAATTGCGTTGAATCTGGAGATTACCTTTGATAGGGTGGGCATTTTTACTGTGCTAATTCTGCCAATCCGTGAGCATGGGAGATTTCTTCATTTTTCTGATATATTTGATTTCTTTCTTGGGAGACTTGAAGTTATTGTCATACATATCTTTCACTTGTTGGGTTAGAGTTATCCCAAGATATTTTATTTGTGGCTACTGTGAAGGGAGTCATTTCCCTAATTTCTTTCTCAGCTTGTTTATCCTTTGTATAAGGGAAGGCTGCTGATTTATTTGAGGTACTTTTATATCCAGCAACTTTGCTAAAGTTGTTTATCAGCTGGAGAAGTTCTCTGGTAGAATTTTTGGGGTTGTTTATGTACATTATGATATCATCTGAAAATAGTTATACGTTTATTTCTTCTTTGCCAATTTGTATCCCCTTGATGTCTTTTTGTTGTCTTATTGTTCTAGCTAGCACTTCAAGTACTATATTGAATATATATGGAAGAGTGGGAATCCTTGTATTGTCCCTGATTTTAGAGGGATGGCTTCAACTATATCTCCATATAACTTGATATTGGCTGTTGGTTTACAGTAAATTGCTTTTATTACATTTAGATATGGGCTTGAATTCCTGATCTCTCCAATACTTTTAACATGAAGGGGTATCGTATTTTGTCAAATGCTTTTTCAGCAACTAAGGAGATGATCATGTGATTTTTTTCCCTTTGAGTTTGTTTATATAGTGGATTACGTTAGTGGATTTTCATATATTGAACTAACCTTGCATCCCTGGGATGAAGCAAACTTGACTGAGGTGAATGATCATTTTGATGAGTTCTTGGCTTTGGCTTGCAAGAATTTTATTGAGTGTTTTTGCATTGATATTCATAAGTGAAAGTAGTCTAAAGTTTTCCCTTTTTTGTTGTGTCCTTGTGTCGTTTAGGTATCAGAGTAATTGTGGCTTCATAGAATGAATTAGGTAGTATTCCTTCTGCTCCTATTTTATGAAGTAGTTTGAGTAATATTGGTAGAAGGTATTCTTTGAAAGTCTGGTATAATTCTGCAATAAATCCATCTGGCCCTGTTCTTTTTGTTTGTTTGGGAGGTTTTTAATGACTTCTTCTATTTCCTTAGGGGATATGGGCCTGTTTGTATAGTTTACCTGATCTTGATTTAACTTTGTTATGTGGTATCTGTCTAGAAAACCATCCATTCCATTTAGATTTTCCAGTTTTGTTGAGTGTAGTCTTTGTAGTAAAATCTGATATTTTTTTAAAATTTTCTGTTTCTGTTGTTATGTCTCCCTTTTCATTTCTTATTTTGTTAATTTGGATACTGCCTCTGAGACCTTTACTTATTTTGGCTAGGGGTTCATTTCTTGTTGATTCTCAAAGAACCAGCTTTTGGTTTGGTTAATTCTTTGTATCATTCCTGCGTTTCTGTTTGGTTTATTTTGGTCCTGAGTTTGACTATTTACTGCCTTCTACTCTTGGTTCTTTTTGTTCTAGAGCTCTCAGGTGTGCTGTTAAATTGCTAGTCTAGGATCTCACTAATTTCTTTACTAAGGGTTTATGTGTCCTGAGTCCACTGGCTGCCACTGGGAGCCTTCAGGAGGGTGCTTACCAGTTGCTCTGTGTGCAGTGGACCTCCTGGGCTGCCTGGTGTCTTCTGGGGAGCAGACTAGTTGGCAGTCTGCCCTGGCTGAAGGCACTGGCTGGAAAGGCTTTGGTTGTTTCTTTTATGGAGCATTTAGTATCATACAGAAACATTCAACTGCAGCAATGATATGATATTTCTATCCTTAGTGTTCATGCTTTCCAAGAGACTCACTGTAATTGATAAATAAGAATTTACAGGCTCTGGCAAACACAGAAGTGGATGCTCACAGCCAGCTATTGGATGGAACACAGGGTCCCCAATGGAGGAGCTAGAGAAAGTACCCAAGGACCTGAAGGGGGCTGCAACCCTGTAGGTGGAACAACAATATGAACTAACCAGTACCCCCTGAGTTTGTGTCTCTAGCTGCATATGTAGCAGAAGATGGCCTAATTGGCTATCATTGGGAAGAGAGGCCCCTTGGTCTTGCAAACTTTATATGATGCAGCACAAGGCAAGGCCTGGGTCAAGTAGTGGGAGTGGGTGGGTAGGGGAGCAGATGTGTGGGGAGGGGTATAGGAAACTTTCGGGATAGCAATTGAAATGTAAATAAAGAAAATAATAATAATAAAAAAAATTTACAGGCTCTGTGAACATTTCTTGAATATGTACTCAGACCTGGAAATGTATACAGCTCCGTGCATAGCCATACCTTTGCAAATTTATATGAATATTTTGGCACTTACAAAAGCTATAGTGAACTAGCATTCACATATTTTTTCTTTTTGATATATAGTTTAGCTTATTGATTGCCCATCTGGTATTTATAGATCAGACATCTGTAGATAATTTAATCAAGTTCCTCTATTTGTTTTCCACAAATGTCCCAAAGGAAAACTTTCACACTTGTTGAATGTGTTATTAAGTCAATTAAAGAGGCACATGTATAAAACTTTTCAAAGAGCTATCCAGTTTGGCCCAGTTAGCAGGAAGAATATCATTATTGGAAAGAGAGGCCCCTTGGTCTTGCAAACTTTATATGTCCCAGTACAGGGGAATGCCAGGGCCAAGAAGTGGGAGTGTGTGGGTAGGGGAGCAGGGCAGGGGGAGGGTATAGGGAACTTTCAGGATAGCATTTTAAATGTAAATAAAGAAAATATCTCATAAAATAAATAAATAAGTAAATGAATGAATAAATAAATAAATAAGAAAAGTAACTATATCAGGAAAAAAAAAAGATAAATGGAAATCCCACAAACTACATTGTTTTCACAGAGATTCTCCATTTTTTTCTTGAAAACTTACCAGTTTATTACGAGTTTTGGTTTCCACATTCTGAAAGAATTTATTTAAATAATTTTTAGGTTTTCCCATTGATTTTATGTAGGTAAGACTTATTGTGGGCCCTTATTTACCAATTTCATGCGTATACCTATCCACATAAATAATTGCAGCATTCAAAATAGTTTTCAACTAACAAAATTAGAAGTTCTAAATGTAATCCCATCCAAAAGACATGTTCCCATTTTGTATTCCTGTCAAGCCCAGTCATTAAGAAGAGAGATGTTTGTTCACTTGTGTTGTTTACTAAAATATGCTTTTGAATTATTATAATGTATGATGGTTTGTCTTTGTGATGACAGTAAGACTGTTTGAGATATAATTTGGAGTAAAATGCAGACTACTAGTGCTAAAAGTCTAAGAATTCAAAAGAAATATCACCTTCTTACTGTTGAACAAAACCCCAAATTTTTGACCTAGATAGTGGATCCAGAAATGAATGGTTCCATTACTATAATTGGAGCCAAAGATGTTTGTTAATTTTTGTTTCTGCTTCTAAGTCCCCTACAGTTTTCCCCTCTGGATTCTGTATAGGGTGTTTTTGTTGTATCTATTCTACACTTAATATTTGTAAATTTACAGAATGCATTTAAACAAATAACTTATTTTTATTTTTATGATCTTGAAGTCTGTCTTGACATGATTGTAAGTAGTACTGTTGAAAAGGACTTCAGTCATTTTGCATCTGTGTACAGTAGAGCATAATTATGCCTTGAAAGCTGACTGCTTTAACCTTATCCAGAGACTATTTTGTTTTTTAAGCAAATTAATCAAACTTCAATCTTTTCCATACCTTTTGTATCTTATGTTGTTCACGGTGTTGTGTTTTACTGTTGTTAAGATTTCTGCTTCTTCCAATTTCTTACTACTGAGTAAAGCTAGGTGACAATGTCCTTCATAAGGCCTTTATTAACTATCATTTTAAAAATAATTGTAATATTTATTATCTACATTTTCTATATATGTTTTGGTTAGGAAAGTGATTCTGCTTACAAGATTATTCACAAAAATAAAAAGTGGGAAATGGGGTTCAGACAGACCATGGAAAAACTCAAACCTTTGTAACGATGCTCTGAACAATAACAATAAATTATTAAAGAAATTTGTCCATTTCCTCCAGGTTTTCCAGTTTTTTTGAGTATAGCCTTTTGTAGTAGGATCTGATGATGTTCTGGATTTCCTCAGGGTCTG
>NC_034613.1:96922281-96933919 GCF_900095145.1 Mus pahari
CCCCTACCCACCCACTCCCACTACTTGGCCCAGGCCTTCCCTTGTGCTGGGTCATATAAAGTTTGCAAGACCAAGGGGCCTCTCTTCCCAGTGATGGTCGATTAGGCCATCTTCTGCTATTGACAAATAGATGCTTACTTTTGACAACTTCTCTTTTCTTCTCATTAAAATTATAATTCAAAAAGAATCTTCTTTAAAAATCTTTTGCTTTATTGTTATTCTTGTTGTTAGTACATGAGTATGTATCACTTCCAATTCCTATAATATTATATAAAAAGTTCTAAACTACTAGCACTGGACATGAATACTTTTGTGGATTTTTAATTTTTTTTAAATATCTTCATTTCTTTGTCTTACTCATTATTAATCATAAGACTTGCTCCTGAATACTTGAAAGCAAACATCTACTAGGTAAAATTATATACCACATCTTTTAATTTATGTTGGTCTTAACTTATATTCCCACATGAATAAGTCATTTGTATAGTTCCTCTTTTTACTTTTTGAAAAAATGCCTGACAATTTTTTTAGAAGTATAAAAATCAAAACTTCAGTGTCTGGAATATCCTTTATGTGTGAACACAAATGTTTTCTTTCTATTTCTCTATCTTAGCATTCTTTATTAAGGTAATGATTACAGTAGTCTTCTCCTGTATCTTTCAGCTCTTAAATTTTGATAGGATCTCATACTTCTCCTCATATTTATATATATTAACATTTGAGAGACTATCTCTATGCCTCACAGTGTGCAGCATTGATGCCTTGTTCCAAGTTTCACTATTATTTTTTTTAAATCTTTCTATTATCAATATACTTAGTATAGTATTTCTTAATCTTATGTTACATTTTGTACTTCAGATCTTTAATTATATAATCAACTTAGTTAAGCAAACATAGGTTCCTTATTATATACTATGAATAAAATTCTAGAATAAATATACTGTAGCTTCTAGCTGCTAACAATCTAATTAGTTCTTGTTTTGTAAAATCTTGGCTGGTACTTAGTCTAAAAATGGCTTCTTCCATTAAAATGATTTATGTTTCTATTTATTTATGATGAATGCCACCAAATACAAGTAAATTTTGAAAGTGTCTCTTTTAAGTTTGTTTTGGTAGCTAATTATACATGTCTGTTAAGATTGGAAAAATTCCTTGTAGGAAAGTTATTAAGAAAAACAAAAACTTAATTTCCTTGAATGTTTTGATGGCATAGTGTTTGTATAAGTATAATAAGCTTAAAGCAAAAGAAAAACATTGAAAATATATATATTTAAAAAGAAAAAACAATACATAAGCTAATTAAGTCAAAACAGTGACTATCTTAAACACTAGTATGAATTTTAAAATATTTGGCGAAACAAATGAAGAAAAAATATGCCTATTTTGTAGTTATATGGCTGTAATATGTATATATATATACATATATATATAAATATGCATATATATACATATATATATACATACACATATATGGCAGCTTATATACTATATTCCATAACCATAAGCTACATGGTTAATTTAAAATGAAAAATATTATGCATGATATAATTTATAAAAGTATATATTCGTATATGATACAGTAAATAGTGTTTAAATATTTCTAGTGCAAATCTAAATAATTTTGTTATGTAATTGAATTGACTTCAGGTTTTCAGTAGTTTTTTTTGCCCAGATGTATTCCATTTAAACATCTAGCAAACATCTTTTGTGATTTTTTCCAAGTTATTAACAGAGCTTATATTTCCAAGATATTTAGAAACCTAATACTTAATGACAAACCTTATTATTAACTTAAATATAGGGGTAGGGTAAAATAATGAATGGATAAAGACACTTTTTTATTGAAAGTTTGTAATATAAAAATATCTCACTCTAACATATCCATATGTATTTATAGATTAGTTTCCTAAATGCTATTTTCACGATGGAGAACTCTTTTCATTCGTTTTAAATTTTGAACTATTTATTAGTGCATGACTTCTATTTCATCAAATGTGTTTAAAATTTTAATCAGAATATGGAATTTTAAATGATTAGAGGATATATTACTTTTCAATAGTTCCTAATAAATAAATACTCAGTTTTATCTTGAGAATTCTTGTTAATAATAAATCAGCTCTATGAAACCACTGGAACTAACAGTCAGTTAGTATTATTGTTTGGATGATTCTGGGTGTCAAACCCAGTGGATTATTCATACTGATTAAGCACTGTACCAATGAACTTAATCCCATCCTTTCCTTGTTATTCAAAACAACAATGGTACCATCAAATATTATACTGAGCCACCGAAAACAATTGGTTTAAATCTTCAAAAGCACATTTGAATTTTTCAGAGTAATGATCCTACCAATTTTGTTTATATTGTATGGTTTTATGTTATTTCCCAAAATAGATATCCATAAAGCATAAATTAATTAATGTGCTTTTGATATTGTGAAGAAAAAGGTTAATCCCTAATTTGTGGTACCTATATGCAAAACACTGTATTTATAATATTTTATTCAATCTATAAAAACAACCATGTGAGGAAAGTATTGATAGAATCTCTTATTAATGAAGAAACCAAGTCATAGAGTGTCACTTGTGAAAACATTCATTCCTTGTAATTGTTACAACAAGAAATCAAATTGTCCCCGAATTCTGTATTGCCTTAAACTTAATGTATAAATGTTGCTCAGAAAAAGTTGAGTAGCATCATTTACATTATGCAACTGTCAATTCACTTTATTCCTAAGTGAAGTAAGTTCTCCCAAGTATCTTCTCTACTATTCAGGTTATAATTATTTGGATAGGAGCTCTCTATACATTATGGTAAATACATCTATTAAAATGTTTTATTCATCTAGTATAGGTTTTGAAAATTTCTGAGAATCTAGATTTTCAATATTTTCATCACAAATTGTATAGTAAGCAGGATAAAGTAACTATGTATTCACTATTGTATAATCACTATAGGTACCATAGTATGCTGTTGCATACCAGAACTAACTACTTACATTTAACATTAGCTTAGTACACAGTGGTCATTGTCATCCTTTCCTAAACTCTTCTCCTCTTTACTCTTAGCAGTCTCTGGTGAAAAATGTCTTATCTCTTTATATACGATAAATTTTCTTGGATTCCACATATGTGTGAAATTGAATGTTTGTCATTCTTTGGTAGATTTATCTGAGTTTGTCATTCTTTGTTAGATTTATTTCAGTTAACATAATTATGTTTAGTCATAGCCATGTTGTTACAAAAGATAAGACCTTCTTTTATTACTAAATAGTATTCCATTTTGTGTGTGTGTGTGTGAGAGAGGGGGGGGGATATTCCATTTACTTCATTAATTCATGGTAATTTTATTTTCATTTCTTAGCTTTTGTGATTACTGCTACAATGAATAAGGATGAAGGTATCTCTTTGCCATATGGATTTCTACTCCTTTGGATATACGAGGAACTAATGGATATTGAAAAAGTTATATTTTTTGTTTTGTGTTGTGTATGTTTTAGGAACATCCATATGCTTTTCTATAATAGTTGTGCTAATAGACATTTTCATTACCTGTGTTCTAGGGTTCCATTTTTACATTTTCATGTGTCCTTTATCTTACTGATAGTAGTAACCTGTTTGGAGTGAATTGGTTTCTCATTTTGGTTTTGATTTTCATTTCTCTGATTATTAATAATATTGAGTACTTTCTTATATATATTGCCATGTTAATGTCTTTTAGGAAATAACTTTGGAGCAAGTGCTCATTTTTAATGGGCTATTTGTTTATATGTGGCTGAGTTTTGAGGTCCTTATTTTTTCATATCACTGTTTTTGGATGAATAATTTCAAATATTTTTCTAATTCTGTAAGTTATTTCTTTACTCTGAAGATTACTTTGCAGCAGCTTTTTTTTTATTTGCTAGAATACCATTTGCCTTTTTGATATCTTTATTTACTATGCTTTTAAAGTATGCGCCCAAATGCCTTGCCCTGCCAATAATTTGAAATATTTCTTATATTTTTCTTACCATAATTTCATGGATTTCTGGCCTTATATTTAAGACCAGAATTACAATTAAGATACTGAGTTATTTTAGATTGTTTTTTTGGAACTAGTAGGCAGTAAGAGTTGAGTAATATTAGACCAACTGTAGACATACAATTTTCTCACCATCAGTTACTGAAAATACTATACTTTTATAATGTTGGTTTTTAGGATTGTCAAAATTCACATGGTTGTAAATATATAGATTCACTTCTAGGTTACTTATCTCTTCCATTTATTTATGTGGTTATTTTTATGTCAATATCATTAGTTTTTTGTTACCATAGTGGCAGGTAGTAATGTCTCCTGTTTGCTATTTTTGCTCAAGATTATTTAGCTGTTTAGAGTTATAGTGGTTCCAATAACATTTTAGAGTTTTTTTCATCATTTAAAAAAGATCACTTGCATGTCAAAGGGGGTTACAAGATTTTATAAATTGTTTAAATAGCAGTACCTTGGGCATTTTAATATTACTATGTCTCCCAATCTGTGAATATAATAATATATCTTATTATTTTTGCATATTGCACAGTCCATTTCATTAACATATTTTCAGTTTGCTGATCTTTCAGTACCTTGATTAAATCTGTTCACAAACATTTTAAATTTTTGTAGCTACTGTAAGTGCCATATGGTGAAGCTACTGATTTTTATATATTGGTTATATAGGTTGAAACTTAATGAATTAATTTATTAATCTTAGTGTCCGGGAATGTAGATCAATGGTAGCCTAATTTCCAAACATTATAAGGCCCCATGAACAGTCTCTAACACTGGGAATAAGAATACATGTATTTGTTCTAATGCATTTTCTTAGGACTGCTTAATATATAAATTCTTGTCCATCTGCAAATAGAGACAATTTGATTTAGGAAAAGTCCCATTTTTTTATGATTTTTGTTTGTTTGTTTGTTTATGTTAACTATTCAAACTAGGACTTACAGTAGTATATTGACGTAAATTGATGAACTTGTAATATCTATCCTTGTTTTGTACCAGTTTTAAGACAGAAAGCTTTTAGCTTTCCTCCACTCAGTTTAATATTATGATTTTTTTAAAAAAAAATTTGAATGTTTTTATTATACTGACATATTCTCCTCTATCTAATTTTTCATTATTCTTATATTGAATTTTATTAAATACTGATTTTGTACTTAATAGAGATGATTATATGTGTTATTATTTATTCTTTCTATGTGTTTGCTATTCTTGATTCATTCATGTTGCTCTCCTTTTGGAGATTAGGATCTACATTGTCACAGTAAATAACTTTTCATACATTTTTGATTTGGTTTGGTAATGTTTTGTTGAAGATGCATACATTAGTTAAGGATGCTGTTTCATAGCTTTCTTTTATGTTGTCTTTCTGTACGTTTTGTTTGGTCTCAGAAAAAGGCTGGCCTTGTTGAACGAGTTTGAAAATTTTCCTTTTTGTTCAGTTCACAAAATAATTTAAGTAAAATTTGTGGTATTTTCCCCCTACATGTTTCATAAAAATCATCAGTCAGACCATATGTTTTTTAGCTTTTCTTTGATGAAATATTTTAGTTAGTCATTTACACATATTACTCATTTGTCAGTTAAGTTTCTATTTTGCATGATTAAATTTTGTTCTAATTTTTCTATTTTTCCGGATTATAAAATAGTTTGATATATAGTCATTCATCTATGTCTTTAAGTTTACTAGTTAAGCAATTTTCCAGAAGTTCAAGGGAAAGCAATATAATATATTTTCTACAATATACTCATTAATATATTTGAATAAATGTAACACTAAGCCATATTAAGTAAGTTAATATCTCTAAAGCAGTAAATAAAAACTGGTAATTGTTATGTTTTATAGGAAAATTCTCAGATAAATCATTTCACATGATGCTGTTAAATTTAGACTTCTAAATTTATTAAATTGGTTTAGTGTTAAAAAGTTGATTCCATTTTTTTAGGCTTCTTGAGATCATATCTCAATTCTATAACTGAATTACTGACCAGATTAAATTACTTCTCCATGTCTTGGTTTCTTCATATCTCTAATAATTATACCTACCTCATAAGGTTGTTGAAAAGATTTAAAGAGCTAATATGCCCTAAACCCTCAGAATAATGCCTAACATATGAGTTCTCTTTTTTCATGCACTGTTTATGTATACCAGTGTACATGTATTTATGATATGACATTTTTATGGAAATATTAAAAATGCTAACTGAACTGTCTGGGCCTCCTATGAATAGTATGGTTTCCTTTTTTTTAATTATCAGCTTTGTGTCTGTATTTAAACTTATTTTACCTTTGCTTTTAGCCAATTACTACTGAGCCTGAAAGAATGAGTTCTTCAGTGAAACGCAAAGCTGATAGTACACCATTCATTCAACATCTATCAATGGTAAGTAACTTGAATTAATTGCAGGCATTGAGAAATTGCTTGCTTGTGAGGGAGAAACTTTATGGTTTAAGAAATGTTCCATATGTTAGTAGAATTTAGAGACCTAGATAAAAATCTGGCTTCTAATATTATTATTTGAATATAAATAAAACCATGCTACTACCATGGTCTGCAGTAAGAAGTCAATTTTAACAGCTCTGCTTCTGTGTATATAAGTTAATTTTAGTAGCTTAATGCCTTAGTTTAACATACACATCTGTGGTAAGTTTATCAATCTTTCAACGTCAACTCATATGATTCCCTGCCTGGGAATCACTAGCCATACTATAAATACTCGCATATTCATCGACATGCCATGTGTTCTAACTCTTTGGGTCTTTCTATAATTCTTTGGTTTCTTATTTTTCTTTTTCTGTTCCTGTATTCCAGCTGGATCACATAGACCTAGAAGGTCTTTGGATGTGATTCTTTGCCAGATCACCCATGTTACTAGATTAAAATTCCTCTATAGATCAGTACTTCACTAACTTACCAACTATTTCTTCTCTGGAACCCCAGAATAAATAGATTATACATTAAGAAATAAAAATACTTATTTCTTCGTTAGATTAATTTGACCAAGAATGAGCTCAAACTTGAACACTCTACTTCTCTTCTCTGTGTGTTCCTACCAAAGGGTTTTGATATGTATTTATTGAACAGCACTGAAAAGTTGGCATGGGAAAGGAATGAAAGATTCTTTATAGAAATTTTTAACAGTTTAACATGGGAAGAAGTCATTTTACTTACATAACTGACCCAAATTACTAATCAATACTGCAAACATATATGATCAAACTAGATCCAAGGTTTCTCTCAATATTTGTGCCAGGTACTTGTTGTATAACAACCTGTTGGCTGCTTTTGGCAAATGATTAACAACACATGCATATGCATATACATATTCAATACTCTAGGTCATAACAAACTACATACAAAAATATATTAAGTACATAACAAAATATTAAAGCTATGTTATAGTATATGTTACAAAAGCTTATTGCAGGAAAAATTCCAGGCAAGTGAGGTTGGCTGTTGGACTGTTGGCTTTTTTCTTAAAGGCAGGTTAAACTTACAGTGAGGTGGCAGGTTAAACACAGTTAAAAATCCTGGTCTACAGAGTGAGTTCCAGGACAGCTAGGGCTACACAGAGAAACCCTGTCTTGAAACAAACAAACAAACAAACAAACACACAGTTAAAAATTACTTCAGTGTGGGCTTTGGGGATCAGTATCAGGCCACCAGGCTTGACAGTAATCACCTTACCTGATGAACCATCTTACTGACTCATTTCTTTCAGCATGACTCCCACAGGTTATCCTCTTATCTCAACAAGGGCACTGTAGTATGTACCAAATAAATAAATAAATAAATAAATAAATAAATAAATAAATAAATAAATAAATTTAAAACAATCAAATAAAAACAAAAAGTTCAATTTATTATCTAAGTGAAAATCTTGAACTAGAAAACAACTCCAAAGAATTCAGCAAAAGGAATATGAAACTAGACACCAGGAAACTTTGATTTATGTACATTTCTGTCTAGCTGCATGTTAACCAAATATCAGTGGATATTATTGCATGAAACACAGATGTGACTTTTGAAAAATAAGTACACTCTCTAATTCTGAGAAACTAAAAGATGTTTAGTTAAGTAGAAGTATATCTGGAATGCAGTTGTATTTGCTAATTAAAGGTTTAGTTTTATTTTAAAAAATCACTTCAAGGCTTGTTATTAACTTTGCTGTGAGGCCAGCCAGAAGTTCAGTTTATGGGGAGTAAAGGGATAATATTAAAAATTATCACTTCCAGTAGGCAGGACAAAAATATAAGAACATGTATGACTAAATTAAATGTCTTAATTGGCCCACCGGTTTCAGAAAATAGAAGACAAAATTTCCCTTGATATGCATAGTAAATTATGTTTATTTTATTCAGACAAATGCATTCTTTGTACTCTAGAAAAAGAAACCTCAGACCTTTATATTAGAGAGATAAAATGTGTTACTATTCTAGTTTTCAAACACACAAAGAACACATTTAAAATACTTCCAGACAACTCTGACAAGTATGTACGTCTACTAATTAGATGATTCAAGCCTCCAGTCTTATATGTAAACAGTAAATTTCCTACACTGAAGTACATACCTATTGGATAAATCTTTTCACATAATAAGTTTGGAAATAATACATTTACTGTAAGTAAAAGAATTGTTTAGATGTTTTAATAGAAACAACTTCAGATATCATAGTTATCTTATTTGCATACCTATATAAGCTAACATTTAACTGTAACATTAAGAAATAATAAATTCTACCTAGCCAGCTCAGACTTGAATGAATGATCATTAAAGCACATTGTATAAGTTGTGTCATTATATAATTTATATTTACTAAATAACAAAACATGGTTGACTATAGTTCTACAGAAACTTTATGGTGTCAAAAATAATGAAGTATTTAAGAGGCATAAATAAATGCCATGCTTATATTTCTAATTAGGTGTTTGCAATGCCAAGTAGCAACCTTTAAAGGAAATTAGAAATTAAACAGTCCTAAATAATTTGGTCCATATATCTTAAAAATTAAGTGGTTTGGATGAAAAACACTGATAATTAATATCTATTTCAAAAATTCTCAACACCATTTTATGGTACTTGCTAACTAGATTTCTGAAAAGGTGATGTATAGTAATGAAATATTAAATTCTTCCTTTTATTTTTATCTTTTATTTGTTTGGTGTTTCTTTCTTTTTTGGAAGGAGAGGTATACCAAAGTGTGTGTGTGTGTGTGTGTGTGTGTGTGTGTGTGTGTGTGTGTGTGTGTCTGTATGTGTGCGTGTGTAGGTCAAAGGATCCCTTCAAGAAGTTGGTTATCTTCTTCAACTGTGTAGATCCTGAGTATCTAAACTCATATGGCTTAGCAGTGAGGTCCTTCACCTATTGAACCATTTCCCAAGTCTGCATTCTGAGACACTTTTTACAGTTTCCGTACTGAAAAAATATTGAACTTTTAATATTTCTACTCCTTAAAAAAGCAATATTTTGTTTATATTATACTGGTATATTTCCTTGTTGTATTAACTGAGAAGCACATTACTAAATGATTTTGCCTTTTAAGATATATGAATATTTAATGACATAGAAAATGGCAACAAACAACACTATACTAGTTACGAGAAATAGCTTGCAAGTTGTCAAAAATGTTTCTCAAATTCAATCAGTGTCTTATCCTGTGTTTTCTTATTTATAGCATCAACCACAGATTTCTCCTGTTCATAGTTTGATAGCATGTCTATATATTCTGAACAAGTACTTTTTCTCTCAAAAGAGATTTGTCCATTCATATCCTCTCTACTCTTGTATTTTTAGGATTACATAAACTACATTCATAATTGAATGTGAATCAGCCTTTGCTAGAAACCAGCATTTTTGTACTTTGTGGTAATAGCAGCTTCAAATATGAACTTCATATAAACATGAATATTAATTACAGATATTTTGATAGTACCTATCTTACTATTAATATTATCTATTATGTTTCAAAATTCCATCTAGCTTCCAAAGTTTTTTTTCTCAGTATAAAACACAATTTTACATAGATCTCACATTTCACGAGCTTATTTTAAGTTACTGTCTTAAATTTTTATTCATACAATATATTTTGAACCTATTCTCCCACCACCAAGTTTCCCTAGGATTTCTCCACTTCCTTATCCACCAAACAACATTTTCTTTGTCATTTTGAAAGAAAAAAATATCAAAACAAACTAACAAAAAGGCAGAAATACCAAATAAACAAAAATGTACACAAAAACACGCATGCAAAATATGGAGTCCATTTTGTTTTCCTACTACTTCTGGTCATGGGGCTGCCATACCCGGTGTCACTTGGGATAAAGCTAATTTTCTTCTATAACTCAGTCTCTGAGTTTATGTGTGTTGGCCCTGTTTTACTGTTTGCTTAGAGTCTTCCACCACCTCTGCCTCTTAAAATATTTCTACTTTCTCTTATGCATATATGTCTAGTCATTGAATGGAAGAGGTTGATAAAGACATCCAATTTAGACTTAACTGCTTTGAAGTCTCTCACTGCCTGCACATTGTCCAGTTGCAAGACTCTGTGTTAATTCCCAACTACTATAAGAAACAGCTTCCCAGGGTCCCCATTGAAGGAACTAGAAAAAGTACCCAGGGAGCTGAAGGGGTTTGCAGCCTCATAGGAGTAACATCAATATGAACTAACCAGTACCCCCAGAGCTCCCTGGGACTAAACCACCAATCAAAGAAACCACATGGACGGACTCGTGGCTCTAGCTGCATATGTAGCAGAGGATGGCCCAGTTGGTCATCAATAGGAGGAGAGGCCTTTGGTCTTGTGAAGGTTCTTTGTCCCAGTATAGGGGAATGCCAGAGCCAGGAAGCATTAGTGGGTAGGTTGGGGAGTAGGGGAAGGGGAGGGGATAGGGGATTTTCTGAGAGGAAACTAGGAAAGGGGATAACATTTGAAATGTAAATAAAGAAAATATCTAATAAAAACCTTTTCTCAGATGATGGCTGAGCAGCAATGTACTGATGTATGGATATAACAATATATCATTAGCTATAGCTTAATAGCTATGTTCATTTAATAGAATAATACTAGTAGAGTTTTCCATAGGGCCCTTGACCTATCTACTATCATGTTCTTGGCCTCACTGATAGTGTTAGATATGGATTCCAAAACACAACTTAAATTCATTCAAAACAACTGTTGGTTATTCCTAAAACATCTGTGCTTCTATATCTTGTACACATGTGCTTTTGTAGGTTCTTAGAGTTTGTAACTAGATGATATTAGTGATAACTTTCTCCTCCAGTAGTGTATATAGTACCTTTCAGCACCTTGAATGCTAAACAGTAGGGATGAAGCTTCTAATTGGGGAGCAATTTGATTTTCCCATGCTTGGTGCCATATATAAGTAGTGTCTTTAGCAACAGGGTCCTGCAGTTAGCTTGGAGAGGATAGTAAATAACATTGACAATAACCTGTGATGCTTGAGGGATCACTCCAGCCTCTTTTTTTCCAGTATCTAATACCTGAGTACTGGGAAATTTACTTAGTAGAATAAGCTAGGGCATGGTGACCTCATTATATGATGACTCTACCTAAATATCTCTCTCTCTCTCTCTCTCTCTCTCTCTCTCTCT
>NC_034613.1:96934327-96940106 GCF_900095145.1 Mus pahari
CTGCTCTCTTATAGAATCCAAGACTACCAGCCTAGAGATGGTCCCACCCACAAGGGGCCTCTCCCCCTTGATCACTAATTGAGGAAATGCCCCACAGCTGGATCTCATGGGGGCATTTCCCCAACTAAAGCTCCTTTCTCTGTGATAACTCCAGCTGTGTCAAGTTGACACAAAGCTAGCCAGTACACCAAGGGAGTTCCTTGACCACGCTAAGCACAATTTTTTTCCAGTCCTCTCACTCGCCATATAATTTTCTATGAATAATTTCATGTGTTGCAGTGTAAAATGCATCAAAATATCCAAATTGCACTTTAGTAATGTACATTTGGGTTGGGTTTTCAGAGTACAGATAAAAGATAATACAAGAGTTGGGTCAGGGAAAACAGATGTGAAGTGTAGGCTCTTTTCTTTCTTTCTTTCTTTCTTTCTTTCTTTCTTTCTTTCTTTCTTTCTTTCTTTCTTTCTTTCTTTCTTTCCTTCTTTCTCTCTAATTCTCTTTTCCTTTCTTTCTTTCTTTCTTTCTTTCTTTTTCTTTTTTCATTTTTTTTTTTTTTTTGAGACAGGGTTTCTCGGTATAGACCTGGCTGTCCTGGAACTCACTTTGTAGACGAGGCTGACCTCAAACTCAGAAATCCACCTGCGTCTGCCTCCCAAGTGCTAGGATTAAAGGCGTGTGTCACCACCAACTGGCTGACATGTAGGCTCTTAATCCTTTTGAGATATAGCCTCTCTTGTGGCAAATTACTAGCTGTCTAGATTCAATTGAGATTTTCTTCAGCCATTTTCAGTCATTCAGTTTTAAAAAATAATTTTGAATGCACTGAAGCATACTTTCCCATTGAGAATTTTTAAATTACTTATAGAGGTTTCCTGTGAACATTCATGATTATTTGAAGATTTTCTGACAATATTTCAGTTTGCTACTTTGACACAGACATTGGACACCTTTAGTAACATAGGTGTATATTACAATATTGCTTGCTGTACTGATCAGGCACATATATGCAAAATGGTACACAAATGTACATTTAACATTAAAGATGAAATCTGAAATCATGAGAAACATTTCAGTAGTTTAAGATCTGAAAATTTATACTGACTTAGGTCCAAATGACAGTCTCTTACATTCTGTCTCTTTTTCTCTTTTCTCCTTTGCTCCCATCTACTTTCCCTCTCTTCTATTTTCCCTCTCTTCTATTTTTCCATTGTCCCCAACCCCAGGTTAATAACTTACATGTTTTAAAACTTCATTCCTCCTTAGTATAGGGAATAAAATACCCATGGAAGGAGTTACAGAGACAGAGTTTGGAGCTGAGACAAAAGGATAGACCATCCAGTGACTACCCCTCCCAGGGATACATCCCACAATCAGCCACCAAACTCAGACACTATTGCATATGCCAGTAAGATATTGCTGAAAGGACCCTGATATAGCTGTCTCCTATGAGGCTTTACCAAATGCCTGGCAAATACAGAAGGGGATGCTCATAGTCATCTATAAGATGGAACACAGGGCCCCCAATGGAGGAGCTAGAGAAAGTTCCCAAGGAGCTGTAGGGGGGCTGCAACCCTGTAGGTGGAACAACAATATGAACTAGCCAGTAGCCCCAGAGCTTGTGTCTCTAGCTGCATATATAGCAGAAGATGGGCTAGTTGGCCATCATTGGGAAGAGAGGCCCCTTAGTCTAGTAAACTCTATATGCCCCAGTACAGGGGAATGCCAGGGCCAAGAAGTGGGAGTGGGTGGGTAGGTGAGCAGGGCAGGGGGAGTGTATAGGGAACTTTCAGGATAGCATTTGAAATGTAAATGAAGAAAATATCTAATAAAGAAAAAAATTTAAAAAGTGAAAAAAAAGAAAACACTGACCTAAGGATCAAAGAAAATGCAAAATGCAAAATGCAAATGATCCTAACCCAAAACATACAGGAAATCCAGGACACAATGAGACAACAAAACATAAGGATAATAGGTAAAGAAGAGAGGGAAGATTCTCAACTTAAAGGGCCAGTAAATATCTTCAACAACATTTTAGAAGAGAATTCCTCTAACCTAAAGAAAGAGGTACCCATGAACATACAAGTAGCCTGCATAACTACAAATAGGTTGTACCAGAAAAGAAATTCTTCTTGTTAAATATTAGCAAAAAACCCACAAATGAACAAAACAAAGAAAGAATATTAAAAGCAGTACTAGAAAAAGGTCAAGTCACATATAAAGGCAGACCTATCAGAATTATATCAGACTTCTCACCAGAGATTATGAAAGTCAGAAGTTCCTGGGCAAATGTCATAAAGACCCTAAGAGAACACAAATGCCAGCCCANGNTACTATACCNAGCAANACTCTCAATTACCATAGATGGAGAAACCAATATATTCCATGATAAAACCAAATTCACTCAATATTTTTCCATCAATCCAGCCCTCCAAAGAATAATAAATGGAAAACTCCAATACAAGGAGCAAAAATGCACCCTAGAAAAAGCAAGAAGTTAGTCTTTCAATAAACCCGAAAGAAGATAGCCACACAAACAGAATCTCACCTCTAACAACAAAAGTAACAGGAAAGAACAATCACTATGACTTAATATCTCTTAACATCAGTGGACCCAACTCTCCAATGAAAACGCATAGACTAACACACTGGTTACATAAACAAGATTTAGCATTTTGTTGCATATAGGACATTCATCTCAGTGAAAAACACAGACACTACCTCAGAGTAAGAGGCTGTAAAATTTTTTTCCAACCAAATGGTCCCAAGAAACAACCTAAAGTAGCCCTTCTAATATCGAATAAAATGGTCTTTCAACCAAAATTATCAAAAAAGGAAGGACACTTAATATGCATCAAAGGAAAAATCTACCAAGATGAACTTTCAAATCTGAATATCTTTGCCCCAAATGCAAGGACACCCACATTCATAAATGAAACTTCACTAAAACTCAACACACATTGCTCCTCATACAATAATAGTGGTAGATTTCAATACCCCACTCTCATCAATAGACAGATCATGGAAACAAAAACTAAACAGAGACATAGTCAACTAGTTATGAACCAAATGGATTTAACAGATATCCATAGAACATTTCATCCTAAATCAAAAAATATATACCTTTATATAACTCAGCACAGGGGAAGGCCAGGGCCAAGTAATGGCAGTGGGTGGGTATGGGAGCAGGGGTGGGAAGGTGATAGGGAACTTTCGGGATAGCATTTGAAATGTAAATAAAGAAAATAATAATAATAATAATAATAATAATAATAATAAGAAGAAGAAGAAGAAGAAGAAGAAGAAGTAATAAAAAAATATACCTTCTTTTCAGCAATTCATGGTACCTCCTCCACAACTGACCATATAATCAGTCACAAATCAGACCCCAGCAGATATAGGACAATTGAAATAATCCCATGCATCCTATCATATCACTACATACTAAGCTTGATCTTCAATAACAACATAAATAATAGAAAGCGCACATACACATGGTACCTGAACAACTCCTTACTCATTGATAAGTTGGTCAAGGAAGAAATAAGGAAGAAACATTAAAGATCTTTTAGAATTTAATGAAAATGAAGTCACAACATACCCAGACTTCTGGGACACAATGAAAGCAGTGCTAAGTGGAAAACTCATACCTCTTAGTGCCTCCAAAAAGAAAGTAGAAAGAGCATACACTAGCAGCTTGACAGCGTACCTGAAAGCTCTAGAAGAAAAAGAAGCAAATGCACACAACAGGAGTAGACAGCAGGAAATAATCAAACTCAGGGCTGAAATCAACCAAGTAGAAACAAAAAGAACTATATAAAGAATCAACAAAACCAAGAGCTGGTTCTTTGAGAACATCAAGATAGATAAATCCTTAGCCATACTGACCAGAGGGCACAGAGACAGTATCCACAGTAACAAAATCAGAAATGAAATGAGAGGCATAACAACATAAACCAAGGAAAGTTAAAAAAAAAAAACAAAAACAAAAAAAAACAAAAAAAAACAAAAAAAAACCCATCAGATCCTACTACAAAAGCCTAGACTCAACAAAACTATAGAAACCCTGACAAAATTAACAATTTTCTAGATAGATACCAGGTAGCAAATTTAAATCAGGATCAGATAAATCATTTAAACAGTCCCATAACCCCTAAAGAAATAGAAGTAGTCATTAAAAGTCTCCCAACCAACCCCCTCCCCCAAGGCCAGATAGGTTTAGTGCAGAATTCTATCATACCTTCAAAGAAGACCTAATACAAATACTTCTCAAACTATTCCACAAAATAGAGACACAAGGAACACTACTCAATTCATTCTATGACGCCACAATTATCCTTAAACTTAAAGTACACATAGACCCTACAAAGAGAACTTCAGACCAATTTCTCTTATGAATATCAATACAAAAATACTCAATAAAATTATCACAAACCGAATCGAAGAACATATCAAAACTATCATTCACCATGATCAAGTAGGCTTTATTCCATGGATGCAGGGATGGTTTAATATATAGAAATCCATCAACGTAAACCATTATATAAACAAACCACATGATCATCTCATTAGATGCTGAGAAAGCATTTGATAAATTTCAATACTTCATGGTAAATATCTTGAAAAGATCAGGAATTCAAGACCCATACTTAAACATAGTAAAAGCAATATATACTAAACTAGTAGACAACATCAAACCAAGTGGAGAGAAACTTGAAGCAATCCCATTAAAATCAGGGACTAGATGAGGCTGCCCCCTCTCTAAGTACATATTCTAAATAGTACTCGAAGTCTGAGCCAGATGAATTAGACAACAAAAGGAGTTAAAGGGGATGCATATTGGAAAGGAAGAAGTCAAAGTATCACTATTTGCAGATGATATAATACTATGGTTAAGTGTTCCCCAAAATTCCACCAGAGAACTCCTACAGCTGATAAACAGCTTCAGCAAAGTGGCTAGATATAAAATTAACTCAAACAAATCAGTAGCCTTCTTGTTATCAAAGGATAAACAGACCGAGAAAGACAATAGGGAAATGATACCCTTCACAATAGTCACAAATAATATAAAATACCCTGGTATGACACTAACAAAGCAAGTAAAAGATCTATATGACAAGAACTTCAAGTCTCTGCAGAAAGAAATTGAAGATCTCAGAAGATGGAAAGATCTCCCATGCTCATGGATTGACAGGATTAATATAGTAAAAATGGCTATCTTGCCAAAAAGCAATCTGCAGATTCCATGCAGTCCCCATCAAAATTCCAACTCAATTCTTCATAGAGTTAGAGCAATTCTCAAATTCATTTGGAATAACCAAAAACCCAGGATAGTGAAAACTATTCTCAACAATAAAAGAATTTCTGCAGGAATCACCATTCCTGACCTAAACATTTTTACAGAACAATAGTGATAAAAAAAAAACAACTGCATGTTATTGGTACAGTGACAGGCAGGTAGATCAATGGAATAGAACTGAAGACCCAGAAATAAACCCATAAACCTACGGTCTCTTGATCTTTGACAAGCTAAAAGCATCCAGTGGGAATAAGAGAGTATTTTTAACAAATGATACTGGTTCAAATGGCATCAGCATGCAGAAGAATGCAAATTGATCCATTCTTATCTCCTTGCACAAAGCTCAAGTCCAAGGGGATTAAGGACCTCCACATAAAACCAGATACACTAGGCCGGGCGTGGTGGCGCACACCTTTAATCCCAGCACTCGGGAGGCAGAGGCAGGCGGATTTCTGAGTTCGAGGCCAGCCTGGTCTACAAAGTGA
>NC_034613.1:96940512-96943486 GCF_900095145.1 Mus pahari
ACACTGAATTTAATAGAAAAGAAAGTGGGGAGGAGCCTCGAACACATTGGCACAGGGGAAATTTTCCTAAACCGAACACCAGTGTTTCATGCTCTAAGATTAACAAGTGACAGATGGGATCTCATAAAATTAAAAGCCTTCTGTATGGCAGTTTTTTTCAGTAGGACAAAACTGCAATCCACAGATTGGGAAAAGATCTTTACCAGCTCTACTTCTGATACAATATATGCAAAGAGCTCAAGCAGTTAACCTCAAAAAAAAAATAAAAATAAAAATCGGGGTATAGAGCTAAATTGAGTATTCAAAACAGAAGAATCTTGAATGGCCAAGAAGCACCTAAAGAAATGTTCAACATCCTTAGTCATCAGGGGAATGCAAATCAAAACAACCCTGAGATTCCTCCTTACTCCAGTCAGAATGGCTAAGATCAAAAACTCAGGTGATAGGTGATGCTGGTGAGGATGTGGAGAAAAGAGGAACACTCCTCTGTTTTTGGTGGGATTACAAGCTGGTACAACCACTCTGGAATTCAGCCTGGTGGTTCCTTAGAAAATTGAACATAGTACTACTTGAGGACACAGCTCTACCACTCCTGGGCATATATCCAAAAGACAGTCCAACATATAACAAGGACACATGCTCTGCTATGTTCATAGCAGCCATCTTTATACTAAGTCACAAGCTGGAAAGAACCTAGATGTCCTTCATCAGAGGAATGGATACAGAAAATATGGTACATTTACACAAGGGAGTACTACTCAACTATTAAAAACAATGAATTTATGAAATTCTAAAGCAAATGGGTGGAACTAGATAATATCATCCTGAGTGAGGTAACCCAGTCACAAAAAGAACACACATGGTATTCACTTACTGATAACTGGATATTAGCCTAAAAGTTTGGAATACCTAAGATACAATTCACAGACCATATGAAGCTCAAGAAGAAGGAAGACCAAAATGTAGATGCTTCGGTCCTTCATAGAAGGGGAACCAGAATACTCAGGGAGGAAATATGGAGACAAAGTGTGGAGGAGAGAATGAAGGAAAGGTCATGTAGGGACTGCCTCACCTGGGGATCCATCCCATATACAGTCACCAAACTCAGACACTATTGTGCATTCCAACAAGTGCTTGCTGACAGGAGCCTGATATAGGTGTCTCCTGAGAGACTCTGCCAAAGCCTGACAGAGGCAGATGCTTGCAGCCAACTATTGGAATGAGCACAGGGTCCCCAATGGAGGAGTTAGAGAAAGGACTGAAGGAGCTGAAGGGATTTGTAACCTCATAGGAAGAAGAACAGTATCAACCAACCAGATTCCCCCAGAGCTCCCAGGGACTAAACCACCAATCAAAGAGTATACATGGAGGGATCCATGGCTCCAGCCACATACATAGCAGAGGATGGCACTGTCTGGCATCAACAGGAGGAGAAGCCCTTGGTCCTGTGAAGGCTCAATTCCCCAGTGTATGGAAATGCCTGGGTGATGAGGTGGGAATGGGTGGGTGGGAGTGGGAACAACCTCATAGAAAGGGGGATATGGGGTTGGCAGAGGGGGGCTTTGGGGGAGAAATCAGGAATGGGGATAACATTTGAAATGTAAATATATAAAATATTCAATTAAATACTTAATATAGAGAAACTTGAATTTTTAAAAGGTGTTTTATTTCTTCAGTAGGAATCATATTTTGGAAAACTTAATGAATGCTTCAGTTAGTCTTTAGTTTCTAAGTTGATGAATTTTTTTTATCTTGTGAATTACGATTTTTTTCCATTAATTAATTTATTTATTCTCGTTCCATCCTAATCCTAGCTTCTCTCCTTTCAGTCTCCCACACACATGACTTTTCCCCCATGACCCCTCCCTTTCACTTCTAAGAAGGAGAGGTCCTTACTGGGTACAAACCCAGTGTGGCAGATCAAGTCACTGCAGGACTAGGTATATCCTTCTCCCACTGAGACCATACAAGATAGCCCACTTAGGAGAGTAGGATCCCCATCCAGGCAACAGTCAGGGTAAGCCCTGCTTTTTTATTGAAGGCATCCCACATGAAGACAGAGAAACACTTTCAGTACATTTATGATGGGTGGAATCTAAGTCCAACCCATGTATGTCTGTTCTTTGGTAGTTCAGTCTTTGGGAACCCCCAAGGGTCCAGTCTATTTGACACTGTTGGTCTTCCTGTGGAGTTTTTATCCTGTTTATGCCTCTCAATTCTTCCCCAACTCTTCTACAAGACTTCTTGAGGTCCATTTAATGTTTGGCTGTTGGTCTCTGCTTCTGTTTCAGTCAGCTGCTGGATGAAGCCCCTCAGAGGACAGTTATACTAGGCTCCTCTCTCTGCTGAGATTGTTCCAGGCCTACCTGACTCCAAAAGGAAGATTTCTATTGAAACTATTCTTTATTATTTTTGTGTAATAAAAATTTAAGCTAGTTTATACCAAATATAATCCATTTTGAGTCTTTCAGCAGTGGGGAAGGGCTATTATGTGAAACTAAGTAGATATAATAGAAACTACTTTTTTACTTTGTATTTGTGTGAAACCCAGTAGTCTTACATAAAACGTCATGTAGAATGATGAGTAAACATGAAACCTCCTGGAGCAAATGAGATGGTTTTATACATGAGAGCTCAATTGTATTTTTTGTCTACAGTGTAATCCCAAGCAGGAGAGATTTATTTCATTTCTCATTATAACCACATTTTTCTTTCTTTTTTTTTTCTTTTTTTCCAATTCTTTACTAGGTATTTTCTTTTTGTTTCTTTTTTTTTAAAAAAAAACATTTTTTTATTATTATTATTTTCTTTATTTACATTTCAAATGCTATCCCTAAAGTTACCCATACCCCTCCCCCCACCTCTGTTCCCCTACCCACCTGCTCCCACTACTTGGCCCAGGNCTTGCCTTGTGCTAGGTCATATAGAGTTTGGAAGACCAAGGAGCCTCTATTCCCACTGATGGCCGATTAGG
>NC_034613.1:96943944-96947558 GCF_900095145.1 Mus pahari
ATCTTGCTGGCATGTGCAATAGTGTCTGCATTTGGTAGCTGATTATGGGATATAACCACATTTTAAATTAGTGGAATTTAGATGTATATTAACTGGAACTAAAACTAAAGATGTAAACAGCAATATATTTAAAAATATTTTATTATTGATGAAAATATATGGTGATTCCTGATAAAAAGTTTGTTGATGGTTCTGTTACATTAATCAGGTTACAGACACTTCCCACCAAGCTTGATGACCTGAATTCAACCCTGGGTGAAAGGAGAAAGCTCACTATTACAGTTTGTCTTCTGATCTCCACACCCGTACACTTTATTGTACAGGTATCCATATTTATACACAAATAACGTAATTGAAGAAAGGACGATTTTAGGTTCCAGTTTCTCTATGTATATGAAATACTTTCCTATTTTATGGGATTGTTGATAGTGAAAAGAAGTGGGGATTCTGATTCTTGTGCCTTCTCTTGAAATTGTTTTCATCCGTTTGTCTTGTATAAATTAAATGTGATAGTTTTTATTTTAGTTTATATTTTATTTTGTTAAATTTTATTATTTGTATTTCTTTTAGAAGCTTATGGTTTTCTAATAAGAGACAGAAAAGGAATAGATTCAGATGAGAGAGGTGGTGGGAAAGACCTGAGATGAGTGGAGGGAATGGAGAGAAAGAAGAGTAGAGAGAACATGTGTGCTTAGACTCAACAAGCTGCCTTGCTATTCTTGTTGGCCTGTAGAACCAAGCAAAGCAGGAGAATTTGTTTTATTTTAGATGATGTCAATGATAATGTGACCAGAATTTATTCTAAATGAAGGAGTACTTCTTGTCCCTTGTTTGGTGGTGGTGGTTTTCTCTTCTCAGAGTAGCATGCCTGTCTGCACCTATTGAGTGACCAAAGGTCTATGTTTTAGCATTTCTCAAGTTACTTTAACCTAAAACTGAAAAGAAAGGAAAATATTGATATAGTGAAATTTCACACATTCTTTTCTACATGGGCCAGGTTCCTTCACTTTATTTAATCACAACAGATTGTTCAATATTTAAATATTTTCACTTGTTGTCAAAAGCAGTAGATAAAAATGTCACAAGAAAGTATACCAATTTGTGAGAAAAGACTTCAAAACTCTTTTTCTACTAATAGTTAATGTGAAATACCATCTTTGTACATTATTGTACATTTATTAACACTTTTCAACCTGAAGTTCACTATCATAGGCAGATGGTAAATTATCTATAGCGATCATAACTCTTTTATGATGATCTTATCATTTCTATCCTTAGAGAAGTACCTTTACACTATACAAAATAACTTAAAAATGGGTATTTAATAGAAAGAGCAATTGGATTCAAAGTCTTGAAAAGTATTAAACACAATAACTAGAAGCTACATTTAATTGCCATAGCTTAATATGTTAGCTTTGTAACCATAGGATTTACTCTTATTACTAAATGGCATTTTAGTACAGTAATTCATAGTAAATAAAATACAGTATTACTCGCTAAGGACACTTTAAAAATTTGTTCATGAATAATTTTCAGCATTGCAATTTTCTAGTAATATAGTCTGAAGTTTTAAAATTCCATTAATATAATATACATTGAAAGGTTTTATAAACTTTTAAATTTATTGCTTATTCACAGAATTATGCATGAAACCAAGCTGGTGTTTAAATTATAAAATTTTCTCTGTAAAAATAAAACAATTCTTTAATTTGTTTAAAATTGTGTAAATATACTTTAAACAGATACTTTAAATAACTGAAAAATTTTAGTGTAGCATGTTTTTACATAGAAATTTCCTTAAATGTATTGGCACGAATACATATGCAATGTAAAATCCTAAATGTGAGAAGCACTAGTTTTACTTTTAGGACTTTGTGAGATCAAAATCATTAATAGAATATAAAAAAATAGAATAGGTATAAGTAGCTGTTTGACCTTGGGAATATCTTCCTTTAGGAACACATAAGAAATTTTAGCCAAGAGTTTTTACAGCATTGTAAAAATTGTCAAAATTGATTGTAATGACCTACATAGTATAGATATGTTTGGAGAATTTTTTGTGTTAAAAACTAAAAAGAATTAGAAATTTTCTTTCAGTTTACAAATCATATGTAAATTATGTGATAGTAACATGCTACAAAACACTTTTTACCTGAAACTGATTGTGATTATTTAAATTGTTTTCCAAAAGTTACTTCTCCACTGCCTTATAAATAGAATACATCCAGGAAATGAGATGAGGCACATGCATTCATGCCACATAATAACACTATTATTATTAACAAAACATTAGTGTACAATATACTATCATTTGCTACAATTTGATTAGAGCTGTATGCTTAATAACTTTAATGTTAATTTTTTTTGAGATGTACATTTGTGAACCATAGCAGACTAGTAAATAGTAATCACACATCTTTAGGTATTTAAATGAGACTAAAGCCTTTTTGCTAAGTACTTTGATGGATCACCTAAGTTTGATGTGTCTCACCACTAAAAAGTGTCCCTATTAAGCCACATTAGTGTGATGAACTGAAGAATCAACACTCTCCACATGGCAAAAATATCATTCTTACACTAATAAATGATATATAGAGTATTTCACACTATTAAGAAAAGTTAATACAGTGGTTCATTACTTCAAACTTTTCCACTCTGATCTATTGTATGAAGACTTTAAATCTAAAATTTTAACCATGTATAAATACATTTACATAATACATTATATTTTTGAAATTTACAAATGTCCTGTGACATATATCTGGTTTGTAAAGCAACCAAAACTTTTTATAATGCTTCTTTATTTTATACATTAATCAAAATTAGCACAATTTACTTAAAATTTCTATGACAGGTGATTAACACCAGAGGACATTTGTTTCTGTTAATGTTCCTTTTTATTATTCATGTAGATTTTAGTCTTTGAGAATTTCATAAAGGCAAGCAGTATGTTTTGATCAAATCCAGCACTTTCTCTCCTATCCATTTACTGTCATTTCCTCCATTCCATTTTAAAGCATAACCTGTTTAGTTAAGCTTCTTAATATGTGCATGGATTAATAACCTAAAGAAAAGTGGCAAATCTCTTAAGGACTGCATCCTTGAAGAAAATCAGTTGGCACCTTACTAATTTCTCCAATTTATTGTAACTCCAGTTTAATCACAAATATCTAAAGATTCAAAGCAGTAAGTATAGGTGATGGAGGAAATGCAGCTTTTGTCTTCCTATATTTGGGAGTAACTTACATGGCAATTGTTTTCAGTTCCTGTGAAATTCTTAGTTTTATTTTTCTTACACTTGAATATTATTTCATATTGTATACGAACCACATTTTTATTATCCATCAGTTGAAGGATATTTAGGTTGTTTCTATTTTCTAACTATTGTGACTATAATAGCAATAAACATGGCTGAGCAAGTATCTGTAATAGAAAAACACATGTTTCCTTCTTATTGCTATGCTTCTCATTGATATATTAGGAAGGCTATTGTTTTTTTGTTTGTTAATTTTGTATTCTGCTACTTTGCTGAATGTGTATTGGCATCCCTTTCCCCCCCCCTCTCTCTCTCTCTCTCTTTCCCTCCCTCCTTCCCTCCCTCCCTCCCTCCCTCC
>NC_034613.1:96948301-96979195 GCF_900095145.1 Mus pahari
GGATGGAACACAGGGTCCCCAATGGAGGAGCTAGAGAAAGTACCCAAGGAGTTGTAGGGGGCTGCAACCCTGTAGGTGCAACAACAATATGAACTAATCAATTATATATTTTTAACTCATATCCTTTTATTTTCTTGGTGATGCAGAAAGAAGCTTCTTGGATGGTTAGACCTACATCTATCTGTTGGTATACTTATTGAGAAAACAGAACCAGAGATTATGCTGTTTTAGAAAAGTGGAGGTTCTCTTTTCACATTCTGAACTCTCCAGCCACAAGTAGTTGGCTATGTTTATGGTACTCGGCATCACTTCATGTTATGTGGGCCTTGAGTGCAATAGATAGCTGCAGTTACTGCCAAGATATGTGTCACTATTACACCTGTACAGATATCTTGCTATGTTAGTACTTGTTCACAGGCATGACAGCTATGTAGAACTGATTACTTTTTTCCATTAACAGTTTGCATATCGACTTCCAGTTCCATGAAAGCTAGTCCTTAAATAGAAGGCTTTTTAGTCAGTTTCAGCTCACACATTCCAGGTTCCAAGTCTAAAGTTTATGGAGACTTCAGCAATACGGACTTCTATTCAACTACTTGGATGTAACCAAGGGCAGAAACAGTTTCTTGGACTGCTCTGTTGAACAGCTCAAATGGAGATTTCTCATGCCTTGTACTAGAGTTTTGTTAGATAAGTATGGCTCTTGGGTATTATCAACTCAGGTAGTATATTTTTATTTATACTCTTTGTATACATGCATGCATACATACATACATACATACATACATACATACATACATGTATCTATGTATTTATCTGGCTGTATTTTAAGTAGGTTGTAAGATAATAGGTTTCTATACACTTTTCCTTGAATTAGCCTTGCTGACCAACTTCCCTGTATTTTCTTCTACCCCTCCCTTCCCTTCTTTGCCATGCCCAGTTTTTCATCTCTGTACTTTCTTTTATTTATAATATACATCTACTATGCTCCTCTTTTGATGTGCCACCCTAAAGTTTCCTTTCTAGTTTTCTAGCTTCCAGTTGTATTCCAAGTTAAACACCCAGAGTAAGCCATTTACTGCTAAGATATAAGAAAGAACATATGACATGTATTTCTGGACATGAGTTACCTTGCTTTCTCTTTTTTTCCAGTTCCATACATTCACCTGCTAATTTCCTTTTTTATCTGAGTTGTATTCTGTTATGTATGCATATGACAATTTTTCTCACGACTTATTTCTAAAGTGACTACAATATTTTACACTCCCCAATAACAATGGATAGTAGTTCCTCTTTTGTGACATCCAAGCCAGCATTTGCTCTCATTTATATTCCTGATGACCATGCTGAATTGAGCTGGAATCTTATAGTAGTTTTAATTTGAATTCACTGCTACACAAGGATGTTGAGCATTTTTAAAGTATTTCTTTTATTTGTGTGTCTGTGAACTTTTTTTATTGGATATTTTAAGTACTTACATTTCAAATGTTATCCACTTTCCCAGTTTCCCCTCTGAACGCCCCCAATCCCATCCCCTTTCTCCCTGCTTCTATGAAGGTGCTCCCCCACCCACCCATTCACTCCAGCCTCCCCACCCTAGCATTCCCCTACACTGGGGCATTGAGCCTTTACAGGACCAAGGGCCTCTCCTCCCATTGATTCCAGACAAGGCCATCCTCTGCTGCATATGCAGCTGGAGCCATGGGTCCCTCCATGTGTACTCTTTGGTTGGTGGTTTAGTCCCTGGGAGCTCTGGCGGGGGGGGGGGGTCTGGTTGATTGATATTGTTGTTCTTCCCATGGGGTTGCAAATCCCTTCAACTCCTTCAGTCCTTTCTCTAACTCCTCCATTGGGTTCTTAATTTTTAAGAGTTTTCTGTTCAGTTCCTTCCCTGATATATTAGTTGCTTTCGTGTGGTGATTATAAAATATCATAACCAAGGCAACTAAGAAGAGTTTACTTTAGCTTATACTTCCAGAGGATAATGTCAGGTACAATACGGCATTGGGTGTGTTGTTAGCAACAGGAAGCTAAAAGCATGCAGCATAGAGATAAAGTTAGAAGAGAGGTATTTTCATCCCAAAGCCTGCCCCAGTCACATACTCCTCAAAGAAGTTTGCACCAACTGTAACTCCCCCAAAACAGTGCTACCAATGGAATATCATGTGTTCAAATACCTGAGACTATGAGGAATATTTCTCATTCAAACCACCACACTGGATTAGTTCTTATTCTCAATTTCACACAAGATAGGATTACCTGGTAAAGGGAAAGAACTTCAATAATTTCCTCAATAGTGTTGATTTATGGCCACGTCTGTGAGTGCCTGTCTCGATGTTAGAGGGCTCAGCCCACTGTAGGCAGCACCATCTTTAGACAAGTATGCCTGCACACACACACACACACACACACACACACACACACACACACACACACACCATTCTTCCATGGTTTCTGACTAATTTTCTGCCCCAACTTCACCCAGTAATGGATTATGGCCTGGAACTATAAGCTAAATAAATGCTTTTCTCTCCCAAGTTGATTTTCATCATGGTGTTTATCATAGCAACATCAAAACAAAATCAAACAGTTCCATAGCCCACTTTTTTGTGATTAAACATTTCCTAAATGTTTAGCTCTTTTGATTTTTCTGTATTCTAAATGGTCACTCTCTTTCTGTCGCATGTATAGCTAGCAAAGATACTTTCTTCATTGTGTGATCTGCCTGTTCATTGTGTTAGTTTCTTTTGCTGTTTTAGTTTCCTAAGATTTCATTTGTCAGTTGCTACTCTCATTTCCTATATTGCCAAATTTTTACTTAAAAATTCCTTTCCTGTCACTAAAAATTGAAACACTATCATTTTTCCAATAGTGGTTTCAGGGTATCCTATCTTAGGCTGAGGATGTTGAATCATGGGGAGATGAGTTTTATACATGGTAAGAAATAAAGATTAAATTGTGTTGTTATGCTTTCTAAAACCCAGTTTTCTCAACACTCAGGGGAACCGGTAGGGGAAGGGCCTTCACTATCCCCTATAACTCTACTGAGCCATCACCATACTTATCGGTAGATTTCTCTCTCCACAGTCGTGTCAAGCGTTCTGGCACCCAAAGGGGATTTTCTTGATCCTGTGGAAAGATGCACACTGCTCCCCATGTCCATACCAAAACCTGATCAGGGCCTTTCCATTGTCCAGTAAGGACGTCCTTCCATAGGACAGACACAGATTTAGCAACATGTGGAGAGCAATGATGATCCACAGCACAACAGCCATCAAAATCCAAATTTAAAAAATTAAGAATAAAAAGAATAAGATTTAATTTATCTTTGGGGGGACTTACATTGTACTCCCATTCCCCCTTTTTGTTTAATTAAAGTATATTTTAAAGTTGCATTTGCTCTTTTCACAATGCCTTGGCCCTGGGGATTGTAGGGCAGNCCATGAACCAAATGTATTCCCAAAGCTTGACAAAAGTGTAAAAAATTTTGCGATGTAAGGCAGGTCCATTATCTGTTTTAATTTTTCTTGGCACATCCCACGCAGCAAAGGCATGAAGGCAATGAGCAATAATGTGTTGAGCCTTTTCCCCTGCATGAGCAGTGGCAAAAATGACACCTGAGAAGGTAACCACTGATACATGGACATACTTTAAAGATCCAAATTCAGAAATATGGGTAACGTCCATCTGGCAGATTGCTAATGGTTTAAGTCCTCTGGGATTTACCGCTATGCTCTTTTAAGGCAACAGGGAAACACAATGGGCACATTTCAATACCACTTCTTCGCGAGCTTGTTCTCATGTGATGTTAAATTTTCTTCTCAAGATTTCTGCATTAACATGAAAATTTGTGTGGAACTCCTGGGCAAGCTGAAAAGGGGAGGCAGACAAAAAGGTGAACACTGTAAATGTGTGCATATCTGCAATAGCATTGTCTTCTCTCAATGGCCCAGGGAGTCCAGTATGGGCTCTAATATGAATAATTAACCCTACATTTTCCAATTGTTGAACTGCTTGGACCACATACTGGCTATCCAAAATCAGATTAAAGGCCTCTTCAATTTCTAGGAACACTTGTAGGACAGCATGCAATTTTATCGCTTGTGAAGATTGAGACGGGAACAGATGAACTCGTGGGGCATCTCCTTCCACATAAACCACACTTATCTGTTTCATGACATCTCTACCCCACAAGGATTTGGGTATACTCAATATAAAAGGTTGAAAACTTCCTTTATGACCTTCCTGCACTGTAGTTTGGGTCTTGAACAAACCCCAATCCCCTTAGAGTCTGAGCTGAGGGCTAAATAGGCCATACTGAAGGCCAATCTGCTTCCTTAGTAATGCTCCTATCAGCTCCAGAATTTAATAATCCCCAAATGATAACTCCCTGTATCTTTAATTTATAAAGGGGANNCTCTTCTAAATCCATAGAGAACCACACTCCTGGGTCCCCAGTGGATCCAAACCCCTTCTTTCCTCTGATTAGGCCTTTTGTAGGAAAGTGAGCATGATAGCTAGGGAGTAACAAAATTTGTGCTAAGGTCCTGAATCCTGTTCTATATTTCCTATACTTCTGTGTGTTTTCTCCACTATGACTTCTTAGATGTACAAGTTTTGGGATAGAGCCAAAAGTTTTATCACATTCTTTATATTCTTTCTCTCCTATGTAGATTCCATGACTCTGACTTATGTTTGAAAATAAACTTAAAAGATTTGCCATAGTCTTTATATTTGCAAGGTTCTTCATCAGTGTGCATACTTTCATGTCTACTAACTTTTGTTGATTCAGTATATGCATCCCTGTGATTACCAAATCTGTATTTGTTGCAGATTTCTGGAGTATTATTTGTTTTGCAAAGTATCCATCTGGAGGATTTGAGAAGCCACACTAATGCAGCTTTTACTTTCACTTTTGAAGTGGTGGATCCCATGGCTTCATATCTGAGGTTTTCTGTCCCTTTTAGAGGCTAAACTTTCCTAACTTCGTCCCTACACCAGGAGCCTAACTTTATCCCTCTACCAGGAGCCTAACTTCGTCCTTCTACTGGGAGCCTCTTCCTAGAGCTACCACAGAACTCCCCCATAGCTCCTTTTTCTTGTTCCAGCTCTTGCACGAGTTCTGAAGTTTCTGCCTTTTCTTTTTCTAACTTCTTCCTCTTCTTTCTCCTTAGCCAACCAAACAGCTTCTAATTCAGCTTGTCATTGCTTTACTTTGGCTTCCTATTCCTTCTGCCTGGCTTCTGCTTTTGCTTTCTTTTCTACTTCTTTCTTGGCCTTTTTTTATTTTCTTCCCCATATGGGCCACCAGATGCTGTAACCCCTCACTCTGACCGGCATAGACAGAAAAACTGACACGAGCACCAAGGAAGGTTTCTCCAACAACTCTCATCTTTATCTTGGGCTCATCCTGTTTTTGTTTTTCTTTGATCCTCTTCCTCTTATCCCTCTCCACTTTCCTGGATCCATTCAGTGATCAGCATGCTCTGAACATGAGCCATGCATGCAGGGAGGGAGTATGGTGATAGGCCAGTGACTCATCAGGCGGACAGTACAGGATCTTACATGTGTGCAGGCTCAGGTTCTTGGTAAACAGGGATCACAGGGCTTGGCCACACCTGCTTCCCACAAAATACCTTTTCATCTTCTAGTGCTTTACTTATAAAGTGTCTTAAATTCTTTTGTTGTAGAGGTCTTTCACTTCTTTATGCTTATTCACAAGTTTGGATTTTGTGAGTAGATGTATACACATGTGTTTGTATATTCACATTCATATGTGTATGTACATACATATGTAAACATTCGAAATTCTGAACATCCCACAGTCTTTAACATTTCAAACACTGAAAATTCAGTCTCTTTTAAAATACAAGGTCTTTGTAAAATTCCAAGAGCTCTTTAAAAGTTTAAACTTTCTATATGTAGGTTCATATAAAATGAAAAAAAAAAGTAATACCTTCTCATTTCAAGAGGGAATAACCAGGACAGTCACAATCTGAATAAAGCAAAGCCCGACTACAACAATGTAAATAACTCAGTTTCGAGTATCTGGGATTAACTCACAATATTCTAGGTGTCTCCAAAAGGCTTGTGTCACTTCTCTGGCTCTGCCATCTACTGTACGCATAGCTTGTCTCTGGGGCTCTGACTATTTCCATTCCAGTATTGTATCTGTTCTTGGTGATCACAGCATGATACTAGAATCTCCAAAAATTCAGAGGTCTTTTCCTCCAAGTTGTATGCACTCTCACTGGTAACCCCTAACTGGCTCTCTTCAGAAACCCCAGCCCTGACACACAGGTCCAAGCCTCTACTGCTCTCTATGACCACTTCAATACCAGAACCTTCTAGAGGTTACTCTTATACTACCAAGTTTGGCTGCTAGCACAAAGTACAACCTTGGCTGCCTTGGAACACAGCTTCTGTGTATAGACCCCGAGGAAACATTTCCCAAATTTTACTTCATTGATGCTGTTCTCTACGTAGTCCTTGCTCATTTCTCAGCTCCATTTGACCAACTTTCATTTTTCCAACAACACACAGGATTTATTTCAGTGATTCTGGTCTCTTGTCTAATTGCTGCTGATTCTTCAGTTCCAGATAATAAGACATCACAGATATTTTAACAAAAAGGACCCATGAGAGTCTTTGTTTCCCATTGAAAATTCACAAGCCAGGCCTCCATTGTCTGCAATGCTCTCAACATTCTTATCTTCCAAGCCCCAAAACAGCCAACCCACACTCAATGACTTCCTGCCCAAGTTCCAAAGACCTTCCACAATCCTCCCTTAAACAAAGTGAAAAGGTCTGTCACAGAAATACCCCAATTTTGGTTGGGAAATTTTAATGATAGCTTCTATTTCCTTAGGTGTTTGGGGACAGTTTTGGTGATTTATCTGATTCTTATTTAACTATGGCACCTGGTATCTGACTAGAATATTATCCATTTCATCTAGATTTTCCAGTTTTCTTGAGTATAGACTTTTGTAGTACGACCTGATATTTTTTTTTGAATTTCTTCAGTTTCTGTTGTTATTTGTCTCTTTTTTCATTTCTGATTTTGCTAATTTGGATATTGTCTCTGGGCCCTCTGTTTAGTCTGGCTAAGAGCTTGTCTATCTTGTTGGTTTTCTCAAAGAATGAGCTCCTAGTGTTGTTGATTCTTTATATAGTTCTCTTTATTTCTTCTTGGTTGATTTCAGACCCGAGTTTGATTATTTCCTGTCATCTACTCCTCTTAGAAATATTTGCTTTTTTTCTAATAGAGCTTTCAGATGTGATGTTAAGCTCTTACTGTATGCTCTCTCTCCAATTTCTTTATGGAGGCACTCAGAGGTATGAGTTTTCTGCTTATACTGCTTTTATTGTTTCCCATAATTTTGGATATGTTGTTGCTTCATCTTTGTTAAAATCTAAAAGTCTTTAATTTCTTTATTTCTTCCCTTACCAAGTTATCATTGAGTAGAGAGTTGTTCAGCTTCCTTGTATATGTGGGCTTTCTGGTTTTTGTTCTTGTTGTTGTTGTTGATGATGATGATGATGATGATGTCTAGCCTTAGTCCTTGGTGATCTGATAGGATGCATGGGATTATTTCAATCTTCTTGTATCAGCTGAGGCTGTTTTGTGACAAATTACATGGTCAGTTTTGTAGAAGGTACCATGAGGTGCTAAGAAAAATGTATATTTTGTTTTAGGATGAAATGTTCTATAGATATCTGTTAAATCAATTTGGTTTACAACTTTTGTTAGTTTCACTGTGTCTCTATTTAGTTTCTGTTTCCATGATCTATCCATTGGTAAGATTAGGATGTTAAAGTCTCCATCTATTATTTTATGAGTTTGATTGGGAGTTTTGAGCTTCAGTAATGTTTCTTTTACAAATGTGGATTCCCTTGCATTTGGGGCATAGATGTTCAGAATTGAGAGTTCCTCTTGGTGTATTTTTCCTTTGATGAGTATATAGTGTCCTTATGTTTTGATAAATTTTGGTCGAAAGTCTATATTATTGGATACTAGAATTTCTACTCCATTTTGTTTCTTAGGACCATTTACTTGGAAAAAATTTTTCCAGCTCTATACTATGAGGTAGTGGCTGTCATTTTTGCTGAAGTGTGCTTTTTGTATGCAGCAAAAATGATGGATCTTGTTTACATATACATTCTTAACTGAAGTCATTGTACTTGAACAAAACTTCACTTAATCTTGAGGAAGGAGAAATAAACAGGTTGTGTTGACTTAATTCAGTAATCTATTATCACCTTAAAATATTCAAGAAGATATTGAGTTAATAAAGAAAGAAGAAACTTGGATTAGGAAGTGATACATTGTTAAAACCCTTGATATAAAATATTACCTTCACTGTTTTGTAGAATCATATGATCACTTCCATGTACTTCCTTTTTCCATGGCTGTTTTATCCTTCTCTAAATGCTATTTGATATATTTTTCTAAGGACATGGCAGAATTAGCTTTTGTATAGAGACTGAGATGGCCTACCTACATACACCTTGCTGGTTTTTATCTGAATACTAACTTTAATTATCTATCACAGAGAATCTGTTTACTCCCTTTTGAATCAAATGCTACTTACATGCAATATAAAGACTGAGTTTCATAGGACTCTTCTTGTATTTAGGAGTGGAGTCTAATTCATAGGAACATAGATGGTGAACAAACATCCCATAATATGTCTATCTTGTCTACTCTTATGTTTAAATATTAATTCTGAGATTTTACCCAGAAGCATTCTACAAAACCTGTCAAGAACAAGTTTGTAGCTAACCAAGTTAATATCCTCTCTAGTTAGAGTGCTTTTACTTGCTGTATTTTGTGTTTAATTTAAAAAATAACTATTATTTCATGATTTATTCACTTTTCAGCCAATGACTACAACTGTTTTATCATGTGAACCTCCTGTACAATATACATCTGTTCAGAGTCAAAGACTATCTGAGAGTTATTCATCTTCACCAAGAGTTGAATTTCCAAGGTAAATCTCACTAATAATAATCAGGTCTACCTATGAACAATTTCCACCTAGATTTGAAAGTAAAAATACATCTACTTTCATTTTAAATTTCACTTTAAACATACTTGTTCCCTAAATGTTGATATATTGACTCTATAGAGACAAGAAAAATCACATATTAACAAGTATTCTTTCTATTCAGGGAAATAACTTTAGGTACAGTAGAAAACAGTTAATCTGAGGGAAAGATGCTAGTGGTTGTAAAATCAGCACATTAATATTCTTATTTTGTGAAATAAAAGCTTAGTGGGTATTTTGTTTGTTTGTTTGTTTATATCATGAACAGAAGGAATATGTGCTCCATAATATGGTCTGTCATAAGAATTAAATAGAGCCATAGTGATACCAACTGGTAAATATTTAAACATATATTCACGTTCTTTTTTCTTTAAGTGATGAAGGAGCATTTACACTGGAATATGACAAAGGATACAAATCTGAAACAGAAATTCAGGATACAGATGCGTTTGAAACTTTAGGAGGTTCTTTTTATTATAAAACTCTCCAAGACCTAACACTAATTGAAAGTGATACACCTCTTATGGACTCTGGTTCTGAAAAGTGTGTGATAGATTCAGACTCTGATAGAGCTGTTGTCTCAGATTTTGAGTTAGAAGAACAATCTAAAGACTCTGGATCAGTAACATGGGGACCGGACTCTGACTCAGAAATGTATCCAAGGGATTCAGACTCTAGAAAACACTTGTTTAAAGAAGAAACTTGTCAGCTAGATTCAGTCTCTGTTGAAGACTTGACCAAGACTGGGAAACACCTGGTGAGAATTGAACAGTGCCAGATGGAATCTGGATCTCTGAAACACTGGATGACCTCAGGCTCAGAAAAGTCCCTGGAAGATTCTAACTCTGAAAGTTTCTCTGACAATGAAAGACAGAAAGAAGAAAACTTCCAAATGGCTTCAGCTTCTTTACAATGTCTGATGGAATCTGAAAAAACAAAGATGGAGAATGAAAATTTGTGGATGATCCCAGATTCTGAGAGTTATTCAGTGGACTCACACACAGAAAAAGGTAGAGCATCAGTATCTAAAGTACGTCTTATACAAGTTGATGAAACAGAAAAACCAAGAACTAAGAGATATTTGATGGACTCTGATTCTGAAACAAGTGGGACAGACTCAGATTCAGAAAGATGTGAGCTAGCCTCAGCAGCTGTGAAATATTTCATAGATACAAAGACATTTCACCAGAGCAGTGCTAGCAACCTGTTCCCAAAGGATTCATGGTCTGAAAGTAGAACAATAAACTCAGACTCTGAAAGCCCTGCGATGTCCTCTGATTCTATGAAATACATGAAGAAAGCTGAAACATGCAAGAGTACCTGTAATTTGGAAAGGCTCAATGTGGCTCACAAGTCTGAGTCTCTACAGAGCTGGTTAGATGCTAAAAGAAAACAATTAGATTCTGATAATGCTGGATACTGGGATAGCTCTGGAAGATATCAGTTTAGTTCTATAGTACCTCAAGAGAGCATTGGAAAACGTCAGGGTGACCTTCAAACTTTTCAGCATATCACTGAAAAAAAAGAAGTAGGATCCAGTTCTGATAAACATCAGACACAATTTGGAAATGAAAGAGAACAAAATGAACCTGAAAGTAAAAGATACCTCATAAAGACAGAGAAGGGATTCGACAATGAGGGGTTTCAAATGGATGTGGAAAGAGAAGGATATCTTGTGGAGTCTGATGTCCACGATTCAGAATATGAGGCACACCTTCTAGAAGCACACCGGCTTGGTGCTCGTAGAAAGGAGAATCGTCCTCCAGGTAAGGTAAAATGTATGTGGCCTCTAAAAATATATTAGACATTTTATTAATAACATCACAACATTTCCAAAAATGGCAGTAGCATTGGTAGATTTGGGGCTGAAACCACGTAGGAAAACCATTGAGTGATTCAGAGACTAAACATCTTAATCCCAGATTTTTTTTTTTTTTTTTTTGGTTTTTTGGGACAGGGTTTCTCTGTATAGCCCTGGATGTCCTGGAACTCACTTTGTAGACCAGGCTGACCTCAAACTCAGAAATCCGCCTGTCTCTGCCTCCCGAGTGCTAATTAATCCCAGATTTTTATTTCACTTTTAAAATTAGCAATACCATCTTGCTTTAGGTGATTTTTTTATTTCTTCATTTTAAAAGGAGTAAAGTTAAAATGCCTATAGAAACAATATTAATAGTGGCCTATGAAATAATGTTAAATTTAGCTCATCCTGGAACAAGTAAAAGAGTTTTGCTATTTAGTTTTTATAAAAAGATTTAAGTATAGAAGCCTAAGTATATCAGCTTTCAAAATATCTTTTGTTTCTCATAAAGGTTTTCCTTGAGCTCCATAATTATCAATGGATAGTTTTTATTTGTCTGTTACTCATGTTTATCATAAAATATCATAATTCTCAATTCCCTAATTCTCAATTCTCATCTTGTGGGTTGTCACCCTTTTGGAGTCAAATGACATTTCACAAAGGTCACATATCAGATATTTTGCATATCAAGTACCTACATTAAGATTCATAACAGTAACAAAATTACAGTTATGAAGTAGCAAGGAAAGTATTTTATGACTATGAGTCACCACAAATAGGATGAACTGTAAGGTTCACAGCATTAGTAGGACTGAGAACCACTGCCCTAGATAATTTAATTAACTCTTTAAAACAAAGGTATATGCCTTATGTAGAGGTACTATGAACTACTCTAAGCATTTTATATGTGCTGAGTAGTATTGATTCAGCATTGCTAGTTAAATAATTCTCACAGATTTTATATATGCAAATTAAGTCCTCCCAATACTAGAAGGTAGGTTACTATTGCCATTTTTGTTTTACTTTGGAGAAACTGAGGCACAAATAAGTAACCAAAGTAGCACAGTAAATAGTAGAGTGTGAATTCATACTTCAGAGTTTATGTTGTTGACCATGAAGACGCACTATCAGTCAACTCCAAGAGGTATTTCCCATTGAGAACCATGATAATTCTAAGTATAAGTTATTTGTCTTGTACTCTAAATTTAAGCTTATCTCAATATAGTGCCTTAGTTTACAAGCATAATTATAAATGTATTTTCACATTTTTATCCTTAGGATTTTCTAATTTATAAAAACAGATTTTAAAAATCTGAATGGACTGTAAAAAAAGATTAAATAATAAATTAAAAAATCTGAATGTTACCACAGGCTTCTAATCCTAGTGTTGTGGATGCAGAGATGGAAACATTACTAAGGCTCCATGGCCAGCCAGCTAGCCTAGGTTAATCAGAATGTTCCAATTCTCATTGGGAGGCTCTGTTTAAAACACAAAGTTGAAAAACTTCTGAGGCAAGACACTTAATGCTTACCTCTGAGCTCTACCAACATGCATACATGAATGCATGTTTATGTGCACATATATGTGCACCCATAGCTGTGAACAAGCACACATGAATGTGCACAAAATAAAGAGCAATAATTATATAGTATGTATGTGTGTTCTACAAACATGGTAGAATTGTACCTCAAAATAGAATGACATCTTCCTTAAATTGTCACATGTGTCATTAATGACACAGCAAGATAGAATACAAAAACTCCTAGTCTAGTATTTTCTCTGTGAATTTAGGAAGCTTATAATTGAGTGTCTTAGTTAGGGTTACTATTGCTGTAACAAAACACCATTACTAAGTTAACTTATAATAGGAATCATTTCATTTGAGCTTACTTAACTTGTCTATTATGATGGGGGGCATGGTAACAGTAAGGCCGGCAAGCATGGTGATCAGTCACTAGCTGAGAGTTCACATCTGATCCAAAGTTTGTAGGGTAAGAGAGAGAATGAAATTGGCCTGGCATGGGTATTTGAAAGCTCAAAGTATAGCTCCAGTGATACACATCCTCCAAAAAGGTCAAACCTACTCCAACAAGGCCACATTTCTTAATCCTTCTCAAACAGTTCCTCTTACTAGGGACCAAGCATTCAAAGATATGAGCCTATAGGGGTCATTCTTGTTCAAACCACCACACGAGAAAATATTATTTGCTCTGAAACTGATCAGTTAAGTATATTTTCTTTCAGTTTGCTTGGATCAAACTAAGAAAATATACTTGTCAAATTTCTTAATAATTAACAAAAAGCACAGCAATATATCAACAGTTTTTTAAAACTAAAATGCATACTTACATTTAGGAAATGTGATATGTTATAGTCCTTTCTTCTCTTAATATAATCTTTTCTCAGTATGTTTTCTGCTTTGCTTTATATGTAAACAATTTACAAAGTCTCAAAAAACTTTCAAGTCTTAGGGTATAGAAATCTATGTAAGTTTTAGAATTTTAGAAAAATATTCTTTGAATTTTACAGATATCATACATGTTGCCTCTAGAATGCTTAATCACAATTTCTTATTTCTCAACTTATTTTGAAAATAGGCTTTTCAGTTTACTTGGTTAAGATACCATGCACTCAAAAGTTCAAAAAATAGTCAAAAAACATTTTTGAGGGGAGTATCTGGGATTCATCACTCATGTTTACCTATTATATGTTTAAAATATAAATATATACTGCAAATGTGATTTTTAATATTATTTTATTAGATAATTTCTTTATTTACATTTCAAATGTTATCCCCTTTCCTGCTTTCCCCTCCCCCTGCTTCTATGAGGGTTTTCCCCCACCCACCCACCCACCAACCCACTCACCCACTGACCCACTCATTCACTCCTACTTCCCCGCCCTAGCATTCCTCTACACTGGGGCATCAAGTCTTCCCACTGATGTCTGATAAGACCATCCTCTAGAACATAATGCAGCTGGAGCCATGGGTTTTTAATTCTACAATTGAAATTGAAATTTCTAAGTATAAGGGAATTGTTCTTACTTGTATGTCTTCTTTAACAAACTGTTGATAAATTTGCTATGTTTATATGGTATCTGACATTTCCCATTTCATTAATAAGTAAAAGATGTTTATAAAACAGACAAAAAACCTATTCTTTGTGCTAAACATCTGTTCATTTCAGAATGAGCAATAATTCTTAAGGAGGCCTTTACTACATATAGCTATTCTCATTATAACAGCAATGAGTTGTAAGGAAAAGAGTTTACTTATCTCCAGCAACTAAAGCTAAAGTTACTTGACATCTGGGACTCTGCACACTAAATTGTTATTTATTTTTATTTTTAGCTAACTAGTCTATTATTATGAACTTCTTCGAAGTTTTTAGACATGACTATGTTTTAATTATTACTTAGAGTTATGCATGTCATAACAATTTAAGCTTCATTTTTAATATGGCTTTAGTACACTTTGTGAAATTTGGTAGTAGGAACACCATTATAGATAAGTATATCTTGAAAATGATGTTACAGTACCAAAACAAGATTTTTATTGTGGAATTATATAGTAAACATTCTTTTGCACAATATCATTTTAGTAATAATTGAAAAATAACTGAATCCATTTAATATGATTCTAGGGTTTTGGAGACCCATTACCCTGCCTCCTAAGCTTGCCCAGGAAAAGAAAACTGAAGAGCAAAAGTCTGTACAGCAAAAGGATAACAGAGGTGAGTATATTCAGTAGGAATTGTCTAAAAATTTAACCATGTTATTTATTAATATTTGGGAAAATTCATTCAGAATCTGAAGTGTTAGAGCTATTCCGAGATAATATCCAAATACAGTGATGCTATAAGAGGATTCACTTGATATAATACATAGTAATATTTAAGTTTATAAACAAATTATATGTATGTATAAATATTAAATATAATACTCATTAACAAGAAGCATATATTTAATAAATATTACTTTGTAAAACTTTGGCACAATATGTTGCTAATTCATTGTTGAATCTTGTAAGTCCCTTCCCAACTCAATCTAGATATCAGCCAAAGGCCAAGGAAACCTTATTGTCTGTTTGAGAAAAATTCATTTGTTTTTATATTAGGAAACTAAATTAATTTTACATTTTAAATAAATTTTTAAAAAGATTTATTATTATGTGTAAGTACACTGTAGCTGTCCTCAGATGCACCAGAAGAGGGCGTCAGACCTCATTACAGGTGGTTGTGAGCCACCATGTGGCTGCTGAGAATTGAACTCAGGACCTTTGGAAGAGCAGTCAGTGCTCTTAACTGCTGAGCCATCATTCTAGCCCTAATTTTGCATTTTTATTACTATAAGTTTTCTTAGATATTTTGGTTATATTCAAGTTATTTTCAATATGTGGAAATGAATGTTTGTGTGCTATGGCTTCAAACAGATTTTTCATATCAATTCTTTGAATAAGGATGATCCATGGACACTCATAAAAGTTACCTTTTGCCTTCTGTAAAAAAAAAGAAAAAGAAAAGGAATAGCTTTATTAAATCGTTACACAGTTTGTTGCATTAAACCTTCTCCAAGTTGGTTTTTCAGGAAAATTGTTATTAATAAAACCCCAATATTGAATGACATCAGCTGCATAAGTGAGCTCAGTTTATGCTGTTTAATTTTCCCTCATCTAGTTAGAATAAAAGTCCCTTACTAGAAAGTTCTATTTATTTCAAGCTCAGATCTTATCATAGTTGTTAGAGTATGCAAACAAGAAGTACACATTTGATGCCCTTGTAAACATATCAAATAAAATATCTTAATCATACAATAAGGATTAACAGAATTCCCACCATGAGATATATACTTCCTTAGGGTTTTCAGTGTAACCCAGTTAAGTCAATTCTGTCTGTATTCAGAACAACTGCATAAAGGCTGACAGTTCCAGGTAGTTTTGCTTGCCCAGCATATGAGTCAACACATTGAAATGTTCTATTTTCCTTGTATGTCCATGAAATGTGTTGGAATTAATCTGTCTATCCCCTACCATGTCATGTTCAGTGCTACCTGGTGTGATATTAGGGTCAGCAGACAAGTAAATTAAAATAACTTATACTACCTCAAATAGTTAGCTAAGAAAGTTAGTTGTCCTTCAGATACAGGGGAAACTTAAAAAAACACTTATAAAAGGCAAAGATCATTAAATCCTCTATTAGAAGTCCCTGTCCACATTTGTAAAGCTTATGAACTATTGATATAAAATTAATGTGTGGTATCAGCAATATCCATATTTTATTCTCAGTTATCTCATACTTTACCAAGATCTTTTGTCTTGATTGGGTTTTATGAAAATCTAACAAAAATATTTTTGTAGTAAAATTATATACAACTTAACCAGAAATACAAGTCGTGAATCTTTTAAAACCTTTGAAAATGACTTTACATGACATTTTATTATTCTTAGTATGATGTGATGGCTACCTTATAAATGATAGATTCATTTTGGGGGATAGCTGTATTTAGCAGTCAAATTTCTACATTAAAATATGAAAACAGTAGATAAATAAAGGAAATCTGGCTCTTAGTGCATTGTTATAAACCATTTGAAATTTGAAATTGCATACAAGGCAGCAGCAATGAGACAAGTCCCAGAGATGATACAAAGTCCAATATATTAGGAATGATTACACTCCTTGTGGTGTTGTCTGCCTAAGTGTACAGTATAGACAAAAAATGCAATTTAAGAATGCAATCAGTCTCTGTGTTCCAAATATAAAGGTTATTAGACTCATGTTTTCAGATTGATTAAAGGACAAATCCTTCCTGTAAACATTTGTACATGACCCAGAAAGAGCATAGCCCTCATCATATTTTTTCTTTAATTTGTTGGCACATATAGGAGTGTCCAAATTCTGACACACATAATGGCAGATTCTGATTTTTTTTCATTACATAGGGTGATTTCTCTTTGACACAACTTAGTATTGGGTCTGAAATAGCAAGTATAGTAGAGTTTGAGTGTGGATTCAGTTCATGTCATATGAAGTTAGTAACAAAAAAAGTCAACAACTGGCAGAGCCTCTCAGGAGACAGCTGTATCAGACTCCTGTTGGCATCCACAATAGTGTCTGGTTTTGGTGGTTTTTTATGGGATGGATCCCCAGGTGGGGCAGTCTCTGGATGGTCCTTCCTTCTGTCTCAACTCTGAACTTTGTCTCTGTAACTCCTCCCATGGGTATTTTGTTCCCCCTTCTAAGAAAGACCTAAGTATCCACACTTTTGTCTTCCTTCTTCTTGATTTTCATGTATTTTGCAAATTGTATCTTGGGTATTCCGAGCTTCTGGGCTAATATCCACTTATCAGCCCTATAGGAGGAACAACAATATGAACTAACCAGTATCTCCAGAGCTCCCTGGGAATAAACCACCAACCAAAGAAAACACATAGTGGGACTCATGGCTCTAGCTGCATATGTAGCAGAGGATGGCCTAGTGGGTCATCAGTGAGAGGAGAGGCCCTTGGTCCTGTGAAGGTTATATGCCCCAGTATAGGGGATTGCCAGGGCCAGGAAGCAGGAGTGGGTGTGTTGGTGAGCGGGGAGGGGGGTGGTGGGGAGAAAGGATAGGGGGTTTTCAGAGGGTAAACTAGGAAAGGGGATAACATTTGAATATAAATAAAGAAAATATCGAGTAAAAAATAGTTATGTATGGGGAAAATTAGTTATGTATGGGTCCAGATCAATTGAGACTGCTGGTCCTCCTACAGGATCACCCTTCTCCTCAGCTTCTATCAGCTTTCCCTAATTCAACCACAGGGGTCTGTCCATTGGTTGAGTGCAAATATCTGCATCTGACTCTTTCAGCTGTGTGTTGAGTCTTCCAGAGAGTGGTAATGCTAGGTCCCTTTTTGTGAGCACTCCACAGCCTCAGTAATAGTCTCAGGCCTTGGGACCTCCCCTTGAGCTAGATCCCACTTTGGGCCTTCTTTTCCTCAGGCTACTCTCCATTTCCACCCTTGTAATTCTTTCAGACAGGAACAAATATGGGTCTGAGATGTGACTGTGGGGTGGCAACCCCATCCTTCACTTGAAGTCCTCTCTTCCTGCTGGAGGTGGGCTCTATAAGTTCCCTCTCCCAACTATGGGGCATTTAATCTAAGGTCCCTCCCTTTGAGTTATCCTTGTTCTTAATAGTTAAATAATATTCCATTTTTTCAGTTTCTGTTGTTATATCTCTCTTTTTATTTCTGATTTTGTTAACTTGGATACTGTCTCTGTGCCCTTTAGTTAGTTTGGCTAAGGGTTTATCTATCTTGTGGATTTTCTCAAAGAACCAGCTTTTGGGTTGGTTGATTCTTTGTTTCTATTTGGTTGATTTCAGCCCTGAGTTTGACTGTTTTCTACCTTTTAATCCTCTTGGGTGTGCTTGCTTCTTTTTCTTCTAGGGCTTTCAGATGTGCTGTTGTTAGTGTAGGATCTCTCCAGTTTCTTTACCAGGGCACTTAGTGCTATGAATTTTCCTCTTAGCACTGCTTTCATTGTGTCACATAAATTTGGGTATGTTGTGCTTTCATGTTCGTTGACTTCTAAAAAGCCTTTAATTTCTTTTTTTTTTTTTTATTTCTTCCTTGATCAAGTTATTGAGTAGAGAGTTTTTCACTTTCCATGCATATGTGGATTTTCTGATGTTTCTGTTGTTATTGAAGATTAGCCTTAGTCTGTGGTGATCTGATAGGAGGCATGAGATTATTACAATCTCCTTGCATCTGTTGAGGCTTGTTTTGTGATTGATTATATGGTCAATTTTGGAGGAGGTACCATGAAGTGCTGAGAAGAAGTATATCCTTTTGTATTGGGGTGAAATGTTCTGTAGATATCTGTTAAATCCATTTGGTTCATAACTTCTGTTAGTTTCACTGCTTCTGTTTAGTTTCTGTTTCCATGATCTGCCCATTGCTGAGATTGAGGTGTTGAAGTTTTCCACTATTATTGTGTGAGGTTCAATGTGTGTTTTGAGCTTGAGTGAAGTTTCTTTTATGAATATGGTTACCCTTGCATTTGGGGTATAGATGTTCAGAATTGAGACTGTCTCTTGAGGGAATTTTCCTTTGATGAATATGAAGTGTCCTTTCCCTTCTCTCTTGAAAACTTTTGGTTGAAAGTCTATTTTATTGGGTATTAGGATGGCAACTCCCACTTGTTTCATGGGACCATTTGCTTGAAAGAATTTTTTTTCCAGCTTTTAACACTGCGGTAATAACTGTCTTTGTCATTGAGGTGTGTTACTTGTATGTAGCAAAATGCTGGATCCTGCTTGCTTATCCAGTCTGTTAGTTTATATCTTTTTATTGGGGAATTAAGTCCACTGATATTGACAAATACTGTTATGTTTGTTATAGTTGGCATTATAGTTGGTTTTGTTGAGAGATGATTAATTTTTTTTTCCTTCATGCGTTGGAGGTTTTCTTCTAGAATCCTTTATAGTGCTGGATTGGTATATAGATATTGTTTAACTTTGGTTTTGTCACAGAATATTTTGTTTTCTCCATCTATAATGATTGAGAATTTTGCAGGGTACAGTAGCCTGGGTTGGCATGTGTTCTCTTAGGGTCTGCATGACTTCTGTCCAGGCTCTTCTGGCTTTCATAGTCTCTGTTGAGAAGTTTGGTGTAATTCATATAGGTCTACCTTTATATGTTACTTGGCCTTTTTCTGTTATATTTTTTAATATTCTTTCTTTGCTCTGTGCATTTAGTGTTTTGATTACTATATAACAAGAGGATTTTCTTTTCTGGTTCTTTGAACAAGGAATCCCTGCTTTCTTCAACTATTCCTATTATTCTTAGGTTTGGTCTTTTCATTATGTCCTGGATTTCCTGAATGTTTTCTGTTAGAGTTTTTTCAGTTTCAAATTTTGTTTGACCATTGTGTCAGTATCTTCTAAGGTATCTTGTACACCCAAGAATCTCTCCTCTCTCTTGTATTTTGTTGTTGATGCTTGCATCTTTATTTCCTGGATTCTTTCCTAGGTTTTACATTTCCAGGGTTGCCTTCATTTGCTATTTTCTTTATTGTTTCTACTTTCATTTTTAGGTCTAGAACCGCTTTGTTCAATTCCTTCATCTGTTTGATTTTGTTTTCCTGTATTTCTTTAAGGAGTTTATTTGTTTCCTCTTTAAGGGCTTCTATCTGTTAATCTGTGATTTCCTGTATTTATTTCAGTGAGTTATTTATATCCTCCTTAAAGGACTCGGTATCTTCATGAGATAAGGAGTTTAGGTCTGCATCCTGGTTTTCAGGTGTGTTTGTGTATCTAGGGCTTGCTGTGGTGGGAGAACTGGGTTCTGATGGTGCCAGAGTATATTGGCTTTTGTTGTTTATGATCTTGTGCTTGCCTCTTGCCATTTGGTTTTCTCTGGTGTTAACTGGCCTGGTTGTCTCTGTCTGGAGCCTGCCTTCTGTGTCCCTGAACTTCTGTGGGTCTCCTGGGAGGCCTGTGGCCCTGGCTGTAGCAGACCTCTGTTGAGGTCTTAGACAATAAGGTGTTCAGAGGAGCACATAAGCTGATGGTTTGCTCTGGCAGAAGGCACAGTAGTGGGGGTGGGGTGAAGATGAGTCCTGAGTCTACTTGGCTCTTCAGGGTTTTCAGCTGCTGCAGTTGTTTGGGAGCATCCCTTACCTGTGACCCTGGCTGTAGCTGACCTCCTGGAGGGAGTTCAGACTATAGGATCTTCAGAGGGGCAGACACACTGATGGTCTGCCCAGGTGGTAGATGCAGACCTGAAAGTCATATTATTTTTATCACTATATTAGCTTCATTTTAATTGAAAATATTTTTCTCCCATTGCAGGAGCAGTAAATTTAGAATTTTCAGAATTAGCATTACAACTTCATAGAGATTCTGGAAATAAAACAAATGTACAGACAGCTGCTTTAATGATAACAGTGAAGACATAACTTAGTGCATTAGTTCATTTTTTACCATAATGTAGTATATGAAGCAAGTTACAGTATAAAGAAAAGGTTTTTATGACATTGCTCTGAAGGTGTAAATTGAGGAGACTTGTCCAGGGATAGCATTTTGTTTAGCACAGTCCTAAGATCATACAGAGAAACAATAAGTAGCATGGAACACATAATTATCTGTGTGTTTTCTTGTTTCTTTCTCTTATAAAGCAATCACTATTCAAACTGGCAGTATTCACTTGAATGTGTTTAATATTATCACCTTTCAAAGATTCCATCTTCTTAATAATGCTTCCTTAGATTAGATGAGAACCTGTGCCCATCATTGTTTTACTTTTATTTACATCTGAATAATATTTGATTGTATATATATATATATATATATATATATATATATATATATATATATAAATTTCATTACACACATAAATTGATAGACATCAATGTTTATTCAACTTCTTAGCAATTGTGAATAGAGAAGAAAAATGAATGTGGATTGCAAGTATCTCTGTATGTTATAAAGTCCTTTAAATATATGTCCAGAATGGTATAGTAAATATATCTACTTCTAGTTTACTAAGAAAAATACAGACTGAATTTCAAAGGGGATGTACTACTTTAGCCTCCTATCAACAGCCTATAAGGGTTCCCTTTCACCACATCCATACCAGCAGTTCGTACCATTTGTACAATTCTTATGATGGCCATTTTCTCTTGGGTGAAATGGAATCTTAGAGTAATTTTAATCCTGCATTTCTCATAGCTCAGGGGATATGGCATTCTTTTTCAATAATCAACTAGAAATTTGTATTTATTGTTTTGAGAAATTTCTTCTCATTTCCTTAGTCCTTTAGAAACAAAGTTGCTATTCTCAATCCCATGTGGCTCTTTACTTCAGTTCACACCTCTCTTTGCAGAGTTCCCTGAGCCTCAAAAGGAGGGACTTGATGTAGATATCTTATTTAGGGCTGAGTGTCCCAACATCTCTCTTTTTCTGCATATTTTCAGGGTGTTGGTCTCTGTACTTAACTCTCTTGTGCTGCAGGAGGAAGCTTCCCTGATGATGGCTGAGGAAGACACTTGTCTGTGATTATAGTAGAATGTTGTTAGGAGTAATGTTATTGCTACATTCTTTAGAAGAACACTAGTATTTGTTTTTTTCCCTAGATCACTGGTCTTATGTTTTTAGCTACCCTAGCAGCATTGGGTATGGATTGAATATCAAAGCAAGTATTAGTTGGTAGTTCCCACAAGCTTTATGAAATTATTATACACAGTGTGTCTTGCAAGAAGGTCACCATTATAGACTGAAGGGTTTTTAGCTGGCTTGGTGTTTACCTTTCTCCTGTGGTAGCAAGCAGAGTACTATCCAGTACCATGATATTAGTCCATAGGGGTGAAGGCTCTAGTTAGGTACCAGATTAACTTCTCTATACTCAATTGAGTCACTTATGTGTTGTCTTTAGCAATAGGGCTTTACCATCAGTTTGTGGGAAACAGTCATAAATCCTTGGCAATAATCTAGGTTGTTTGAGGTTTCCAAAGGGACTTCTTCTTTGGTTAGCTCTATTAGATGTAACTAATTCATGGTACTAGAAGCTTAATGTGATGATGAAGTGTCCAATCGGGGCTCTGTCTCTCTCATTAAAATTTGTCTCTCAAATATTGAAATTTGGCAATTTCATGTAGATTGCCTTCATTTATGAATATATATTTAGGAAGCTTTTTCTGTATTAAGTATCCATATGACCCCTCAAATGGCCCGCAGTTTAGCGGTTTCCCCTTGTATTCTCTTCTTTTTCCCTCTTCCCTCCCATCCTTGTTTGATACTCCTGTACGAGCCACACTCTCACCTTGACAGTTCATAACTATATATTCTATTTCTTCTTCCTAGGTAAATGTATCCCTACACCCAGGCCTTTATTTTGTACTAAACATCTGTAGTAATATAGATTATCTCTTGCTTGTCAATGACTTTAACAGCTAGCATCCATTATAAGTGAATATTTGTCTTTCTGGGTCTAGGTTACCTCATTCAGGATGATATATTTTCTGGTTGCATTCATTGACCTGCATATTTATAAATAATGTTTTTTATTTTCTCCATTATAATTTATCTATTAATTCATTTTACATCATGATCATTTTACTCCCTCTAGGTCCCTCCTCATAGAATTTACCCCCCAGGCCATTCACTTCTCTCATGAGAGGGTGGAGGCCAACAAGGTATCCCCCTATCCTGGCATATCAAGTACCTGTAGGGCTAGGAGCATTCTCTCCCACAAGGCAGCCCAGTTGGGAGAACATATTCCACAAACAGGCAACAGCTTTAGGGAGATCCCCAGCTCTGTTGTTGAGGACCCATCTGAGATGCACATCAGCTATATCTATCTATCTATCTATCTATCTATCTATCTATCTATCTATCTATCTATCTATTTATCTATGCAGAGGGCCTATGTTCAGCCCTTATATCCTCTCTGATTAGTAGTTCAGTCTCTGAGAACTACCAACGGTCCATATTAGTTAACCTTTTTGGTCTTCTTATAGAGTTCCTATCCCCTTCAGGGCCTTCAATTCTTCCCACAACTCTACCATAATATTCCCCCAACTCTGTCCAATGTTTGGCTATGGGTCTCTACATCTGTTTCATTCAGCTGCAGAGTAGAGCCTCTCAGACAACAGTTATACTAGGCTCCTGTCTGCAAACACAATAGAGATGTATTAATTTTCATTGAATTCTAGAAAGTCTTTGCTTTGCTTTTTTATTTCTTCCCTGACCCAGAGATCATTGAGTAAAGAGTTGTTCAGTTTCCATGAGCTTTCCTTGTGTTTCTGTTATGGTTGAAGTCCAGCTTTTAATCCATGGTGTCTCAGGGGATATAAGCCTGTATTTCAGGTTTCTTCTATCTGTTGAGGCTTGCTTTGGTTTTGTATTTGGTCAGTTTTGGAGAAGGATCCATAAGGTGCTGAGAAGAAGGTATATTCTTTCATTTTAGGGTGAAATGTTCTGTAGATATCTGTTAAATCCATTTAGTTCATAACTTCTGTCAGTTTCACTGTGTCTCTGTTTAGTTTCTGTTTCAATGATCCGTCCATTTCTGAGAGTGGGGAGTTGAAGTCTCCCACTATTTTTGTGTGATGTGCAATGTGTGCTCTGAGCTTTTCAAAGTTTCTTTTATGAATGTGGGTGCCCTTGCATTTGGGGTATAGATGTTCAGAATTGAGACGTCATCTTGGTTATTTTTTCCTTTGATGAGTATGAAGTGTCCTTGACCTTCTCTTTTGATTAATTCTGGTTGAAAGTCTATTTTATTAGATAATAGCTTGTTTTTGTTTTGTCCTGTTTTTCCTTAATTTTTTTCTAGCCCTTTATTCTGAGGTAATGTCTCTCTTATTGCTGAGGTTTGTTTCTTGTATGCAGCAGAATGAGGGATCCTGTTTTTGCATCAATTCTGTTAGCCTGTCTTTTTATTGGGGAATTGAGTCTATCGATGTTGAAAGATATTAATGACCAGTGATTGTTAATTCCTGTTATTTTTTGTTGGTGGTGGTTTTGTGTGTGTGTGCGTGAGTTTGTGCTTTCCTTGGTTTGGCTCATATGGTATTATTTATTTCCTGTTATTTCTTAGGGTTAGTTATCCCCCTTGGGTTGGAGTTTCCTTATAGTATTTTCTCTAGGGCTTGATTTGTGTATAGAGATAGTTAGAATTTGGATTTATCTTGAAATATCTTGTTTTCTCCATCTAAGGTGATTCAGAGTTTTGCTGGGTATAGTAGCCAAGGATGGCATCTGTGGTTTTTTAGAGGTTGCGATATATCTGTCCAGGCCTTTCTAGCTTTTAGAGTCTCTATTGATAAGTCCAGTATTTCTTACAGGTCTCCCTTTTTAGGTAACCTGGCCTTTTCCCCCTGTGTCTTTTAGTATTCTTCCTCTGTTCTATAGATTTTGTGTTTTGATCATTATGTGCCAGAAGTATTTTCTTTTCTGGTATGGTTTAGTTAGTTTTCTCTAAGCATCTTGTATGTTTATAGGCATGTTTTTCTTTAGATTGGGAAAGTTTTCTTCTTTGATTTTGCTGAGATTTTCTGGCCCTTGGAGCTAAGATTTTTCACCTTCTATTCCCACTATTCTTAGACTAGGTCTTTTCATTATATCCCAAATTTCCTGGCTGTTTTGCATCAGGAAAATTTTAGATTTAACATTCTTTCACTGATGTATCCATTTCTCCTATTTTATACTCTTTGCCTAGGATTCTGTCTTCCTTCTATTGTATTCTCTTTTTTATTCAATTTTTATTAGATATTTTTATCATTTACATTTCAAATACTATCCCAAAAGCCCCCTATACCCTCCCCCTGCCCTGCTCCCCTACCCACCCACTCCCACTTCTTGGCCCTGACACTCCCCTGTACTGGGGCATATAAAGTTTCTAAGACCAAGGGGCCTCTCTTCCCATCTTCTGCTACATATACAGCTAGAGACACAAGCTCTGTGGGTACTGGTTAGTTCATATTTTTGTTCCACCTACAGGGTTGCAGATCCCTTCAGCTCCTTGGGTACTTTCTCTAGCTCCTCCATTGGGGGCTCTGTGTTCCATCCAATAGATGACTATGAGCATCCACTTCTGTATTTGCCAGACACTGGCATAGCCTCACAAGAGAGCTATATCGGGTCCTGTCAGCAAAGTCTTTCTGGCATATGCAATAGTGTCTGGGTTTGGTGGTTGTATATGGAAATTCTTATATAATGATTTCTTTTTTAGAGTGTAAGCTCTATCAACCTAAAAGAATGACTATCTGAAGTAAATGACCATATTTCATATATATCTTAAAAAGTGAAAATGACATTTAATTAAGCAGAAAATTTAGGGTCATTGCTTCTCCTTGAAAAATCAAATAAAAGTCACCATAATAATTTGAAGGAAATTATATTTTGTTTGCAAAGGTTTCTATTGTAATATGAACATTAATGTTAGACTCATACTTTGCCTACTTTTGCTCATACTATATTCTTCTCTCTTAGTTTCTGGAATTCAGCTAACAAGATACAAGAGTGAAGACAAAAATGTGAGATTCAAAGAGGCGTCTTCAAGTCTCAGTGACAAGCCACTCTCAAAAGAAAAGTTAAAGAAAAAGCATGGCTATAGCTTTTCTCCAGACTCTCACACATTCACAGATGAAAAGCATCACAGAAAAGCTAGCCGGAAAATATCTGTTTATAAGCGTCAATGCAAAGAATATAGATATTCCCATAGTTGTGAAAGTTTGAAGCATCAAATCAGTCCCATTCCCCTAAGTTTTGAGACTTGCCCCTCTAATATATCATCATTTGTTGGCAGCCCAACTTCTAAAAGTCCTAAGTCTGTCACAAGAAAGAAGCCTCGAAGAAGTATTACATATTCTCCGGAACTGGGAAGACAAAAATGCACTAGATGTTTTAGGGAAATTAGTAGCTCATCTTATCATAAATGCCTCACAAATTCTGATGATTCTGACTCAGACTCTCCATTACATGGCCAGGTTTCCTCACATTCTAAATATTCTCTGAGCTCTAAAACTATCAGACACTTCAAGACTTCTCGAAATCGCCCTTTATCTCAATCCCAGGATCCTCAGCATTCTGTAGTCGGTCACTGTTCTCTGCACAGGGAAGATTCTAAATATTCTATAGATTCCACCTCTTATTTACATTGCCAAAGTTGTGCATCTCTCCAAAACCTTAAGGGCTCTTCTGTTACACACACCATTTCTAAGAACACTAAGAAAATCATGGGCCAACATAATACCCAAGGCCACATATCAGCACCTGTAAGATTGTCTCAAAGTGAAAGCAAGTTCAGCCTTACTGCTCAACCTCAAAATAAGGATACTCCTGATGTCAGTGATAGAAATATCAAAACTGAGGCTAATGTTGAAGATAAACTTCTTTACAAAGATGAGACAGACCATGAAGATGAGACGAATACTGAAGTTGAAACAGATGGTGAAGATGAAACAGACACTGAAGATGAAGGTGATACCAAAGATAAGAAAGATCCCAAAGACAAATCTGACCCTGATGGCAGTGATCCCAAAGATGGCAACTCTGAAAATAATACTGATAGCAACAATGGGTCTCAACCTAGTGGTTCTTCTGGACCTACAGGTGGACCTGATTCCAGCAATGATGGTGACTCTAAAAATGTAACTGATCACAAGAGTGAATCTGACCCTACCATTGATAATGCTACCAACAGTGATGTTAAGTTGAAATATAGCACTGATGATACATGTATCAAAAATTTAGACAATGCTTCAGATCTGGCAGAATATTTCAATCATCACAACAATGCTGGCTTCAAGGGTAGCACAAACACAGCCTCTGGAAACAAAACTAGTACTGTACTGTACTATATTTCTGGTTCCAACAATGAGGACACTGGCCCTAGAAATATGATCATAAAAGGAAATACTGCTTATTCTGAGAATATTAGATTGCTTTTCAACCGTTATCAAAATAATGTCATTAAATATGAGAGTGAACCAAGCAGCAACCCAAGCCCCCAAAACAGCTATGGGCTCCCAAAAGACCTTGACTCTAACTCTAATATCAATAATGCTACTAAAAATACTATTAATCCTAACTATGTCGCAAAATTCAAGAGCACTGCTATTTACAAACAGACAGCTGCCCTAAACTATTATTCAGATATTAATGATGTCACAGGGTTTACATATGAAGTAAGGTCAAGTTTTGTAGTCAACTCAAACTATTTTGACAGAAAGAAATATGCTGCTAGACCCAGCTTTGCACTTCACACTATCAATGCCATTGATACAAATAATGTTATCACTTGTACTAGTGCTATTAGCTCTCAGTTTGCTTCTGAAAAAACCTCTGCCCTAGACACTAAACATTTCCCTAGATTTAGTCATTTCAGGAGTTTCAATGTTATCATCAGCCCAAATTATAATACTAAAAATATTAAGAATGCTAACAATTCCACTAGTATCAGCAGTATTAACAATCTACCTGCCACTGAATTAGAAATAAATATCATATTATCTGTTCTTAAAATCATTTATGAAAACATCCCAAATTTTATTGCTGGCACAAACTGTCCTGATTTTTTGATAACCTCAGAATTTTATGAACCCCTTGAGCTTTGTAGAGCTTACAAAATTTTTGATAACCAAAATATTGATGCTCCATTCCAAGACTCTTCTGGATACATGGACTCTGCTAATTCTACGTATACCACTGGGTCCATGGTTGCCCTTGATGCCAAAGAATCTGGCTTTTTAAAATATTTTTCTAGGATCCAGAATACAATTGGCATCAAGGATCCTTCTTCCCCTTTCAAGGTTTTTTCAAATCAAAATATTCCACTCCCTAGTTTCGATGTTATAGTGGAAGCTGAACTGCCAGATATTGTGAAGTTTACTATATCATCAGGTGCTGTGAATCAATTATTTAAGGTAAGTTAACTTAAATATACATTTCAAATTCATTCTCCATTTCTTGTAATTTTACTGCTAGTGTATTGAACATAGGTTTGAAATTATTTTATTTAGTTGGATACATAAACTGTGGAATAGAGTAGATAAGTTATCTAGTATTACTTATATGACACCTGAGTGTCAGGAGTATAAATTTCAATAGGAAATAATCTGTCTTCTATACATTTGGTGAACAGAAAAAATAGCATTGACTAGGCTTTAATAGATGTTTCTACTTCACGATTGTCTTAACAGTGTTTGAATAGTCCATAAATATAAACCTAGTCACAGGAAAGCTAGTAAAATTTTTACACATGTACCCTCCTTTTTGTTACATTCCTTTTCAGTGAAAGAGGAAATATGAAGGGAAGGATGGGGGAAAGGGACAGAAGGAAGGAGGACAAAAGAGAAGAATTATCTAAATTCATCATAAGTATTGTGAATGAAACCCTTTAACCAAAATCAACTTTGAAAACACTTGTGTTTTAAAAATGGGTATCTGAAGTAGCTATGGCATTCTAAACTCTGAATTATCTTGAAATAAATAGCACTTGACTTATTTTGATGACATATCAGAAAGCAAAGTTCCCTACCAGTAGCTTTTCAACCTTTAAATTAAAACCTGTTTGATTTATTGTTCTCTATAATAAGTAAACCTATATTTTTATCAAACATTTCCTCTAGTTGTCTGAATTACATACACAAATTAAAGTTGCTGTGGCATTTGGAAACCTATATTTGACAACTGTAAAGCATAGTTATTTTTTACAGAACTATCAAAATGTTATTAGTGGGCATAATTAAATTTATATACATGGAATTTTAGCCCTTTTATATATTAGACAAGGTAAATAAATAAACTTAAATTTTATTTTAGTATCTGGATAAATGTTTACCTTCCTCTAATTTGTTTTCCATAAAATAAGTTAATAAATATTATGATATATTTAGAATAGCACAGATTCAAATAGGCAAAATAGAAGTACAAACTTATCTCTTTCGTGTTTTCACTATAATAGAGAACAGTTTTATGTTTTTTTCTTCCAAGAGACACCATCTTCCTAGAAACAGGAAGAATGATCTCTAGGTTTTTCTTACATAAAATTAAGGGGAATGTTGGCTAGTATGAGTAACAAAAAATTTTGCTGAGATGAAAGTCTTTAAAATTAAAAGAGTTCTTTGTTTTTCTTTTTTCAGTTACTCTCTCAAGTGAATCTTTGTTTTCATTAGAATGAAGAAAATTAAATCTCTTTTATTCTTTTGGTATTTATGGCCAAATGAGAAGATGTTTTTATTAAAGTTTACAAGGTTTGAGGAATGCAGTTATCATATTGTGTTTTATGGTTAAAATCATGGCATTTAAGAACTGTCTCCTAAGGGAGACAAGACCAAATAGTCCTACAAAATAGGCTTCATTAACATAGAAAATAAATATTTCAAGTGCAAGGCCTTCATTTTTCTAAAATAAAATAAAATTAAGTTAAAATGACATTTTAATGAACTATATATCCAAATAAATACTATATCTGGTAATACTTTTTAATATTTATACTAGGACTAAACAGTTGAAATACTTACAACCAATTATAGTAGTTTCATTGGACATGAACAGATTTCACAGTAAATTGTGAATAGCTTTAGAAAACAATGCATTTTATGTGAGTTCCAAAACAAAATATTTTCTGTGAGAGTGATTGCATTCTTTTAGACATTTGATATCCCATATTTTCCTGACTTATACATTCACATTCATATTTTCCCATTGAAAACAATTATTTAGTGAACATGGGTGTATTTCTTATTCATACAATTAAGAAAATGAGAGAATTCCACTTTAAAGAACTCACATTTTTCTACCAATTATAAGTGAATCAAAACAACCAACCCAGGTCCAGCATACATGGTTAAGCCATTTGCATCTTTTTATTCAATTATTTAATAGACATTTAATATATGAACAATGCTGTAAACTTAAGAAATGGAGAGTAAGTTAAAAACATAGCTGCTGGTCCCTGAAGAACTCATAGTATACTAATCTTCATGAAAAAACAAGTACACGTTTGAAATAGCAGGCGAATAAAAACAAATTTAATAGCATCTGAGTTTCCAGAGTAGCTGAAAATACTGCCAGTGTATTTAAGGTAGTTTGAAGTATATGTGTAGGTTACCATTTTTTGTTACAAATTTTAAAATAATTAATGAGATCTCAGTACCCAGAGTCATCTCTTTTATGGCAATGGTTAATTTTCTCTGAAGTAGAACTATAGCTACGTTACTGAATGATTAATGTCAATAAGTTATCTAGAAGTTATATTATAAAAACAGAAATAATATAATTCTATATCTGATGAGATTTGAATGACTTTCAAGAATTTATTAGAACCATTCAGAACAAGCCATTTTGTATTTATAGCAGAATGTTTGAAGTACAAAATGATAACATGAAACAATTCAATATGCTAGTAGAGTCTATTAAAATGAGAAACATAAATACATAGTAGGGCCGGGTATGGTGGTGCACGCCTTTAATCCCAGCACTCAGGAGGCAGAGGCAGGCAGATTTCTGAGTTCAAGGCCAGCCTGGTCTACAAAGTGAGTTCCAGGACAACCAGGGCT
>NC_034613.1:96979440-96991067 GCF_900095145.1 Mus pahari
AAGTATTTTGATTAATTGAGAGATGCAACAGATAAGCCATTGTTTTGGAAAGACTCTCTCTCTCTCTCTCTCTGTATATATATATATATATATATATATATGTAAAAAGGAAGATAGTATGATAGTCTGAAGTGGACAAAAGTTGCAAGACTTGTACTTTAAGTGCTATTCCTAGTATAACAAGTCCTTCCTAATCTTAAAACCATAGAAGGATATTTATAAACTTAATTAATGTGATTAATAGGCCTTAAAATAAATGTTAAATTTACACATAGTCCAGAAAATGCAGTATCTTTTTAAAATTAAAAGACTCCTTATTTTATTTATGTAGAAATAATCAGTTTGTCTGATCCTAGCCTTTAATAAGTATGATATATTTTCTTACAATGGAAGATATATTTCTTAGAAATTTTCAGTCTGAGATACCACCACAGATATTCTGTTCAAAGATAAAGGCAACTTGCTCAAGGTCTGTTAATTGTTCAACTTTTTTACTAACAACATCATCAATGTAGCAGACATTCCTATAAAATAGCTATTTTATATATTAATTTAATATATTTTCCTCTTACTAAAGTGCTTTGATGGTATCTTAATATTTTAATACTTGTCAGATAAGAATTTTAATATTCCATAATTTTTATAGTGCTTTTATTAAACCAGGGTACTGTTGTATTAGCAAGTGATCTACCATTTAACTACTCCTATAACTAAGATGGAGACTTGAAAGTATTCAGTTGAGATATAGTAAACTGAATTGGATTTTCATTTTGAGATAATTACAGGTCTCAATTGAATGTGACTAAAAATACTTGTAACATATAACATATAGTATGTTATAATAATATATTTCCAAGATATTTATATAATGTATATAATATATGTTATATGTCCTGTATATATGCCTTATATATGCATACATATGTATATATAACTATTTTATATATTTGTGTGAATATAAATATATACATATATACATATAAGATATATACAAATATTCTGAGAGAAAATATGATTAAAAAGAGCCCCTTCAAAAATACAAATATTTTAATTGTTCTCTAGATAATTTTGGGAGAAAAATCATTAATAATCTTATAAAAGATAAAGATATTCCCTTTAATTCTAGTATTCTAGAGACAGAGGAAAGCAGATCTCTGTAAGTTCAGCATACCCTTGTCTGTATAGCAAATTCCAGATAATCTAGCTAAGGTTACAGAATAAAACTGTCTCAGCAAAGAAAAATAGTTAAATTTTGTTTTAAACTTCACACTATATTTTCATGATGTGTAGTTTCTTAGTGAAATACAAACCTATACAGACATAGGTGAGGAATCCAAAGTGAACCAGATGTTTCAAGTTCCAAGTAAGGAATACCTCTGTTACTGCTCCAGTGTATAGACAAATCAATGCCCATGACCTTCCTGTAGGAAATTCAAAATCATAGTTTCACAGATTATTCAGGGTTTCTCACCCACCTCTATCTTTATTATAGGACCAGAGCTACATTTTCATCTAGTAAATTGTATACTACCATTAGGTACGTAAAAGCTAAATAAAATATATAGTTATAGAAAGAAAAATTGAGTTATAGTCACTGAAATGACAATTTCTAGATAATTACAGAAGGTTCTCAACTGGAAAAAAATGACTAATATTGTTAATTGTGAGTTTTATGCAAAGCTTCAGGAAAATTCAATTTATATCACCTTCAAAATATTCTCCAGTACAAATTATAAATAGTATATGACATACAAAATAGGTTGTGAAATCAATGATAAAATGAGAAGATACATAAAATTTGGGATTATTAAAGCACTTCTAACTACTTAAAATTGTGAATGTTTGTATTACTATTATCCCCATTTTCCAAATGATGAATTAGAAACAGAATAGTTAAGTAATGTTTCCATGTCCTATGAAGGGTCTATGCCCCCAGTAAATGGGAATGCAAGGACCAGGAATGGGAGTGGGTGGGTTGGGAACCAGGGGGAGGGGGAAGGGGAGAGGGTTTTTGGAGGGGAATCTAGGAAAGGGGATAACATTTGAAATGTAAATAAAGATAATATCTAATTAAAAAAAGAAAAAAAGGGATAAAATAAAAAAGCCTTAAGCATATAGAGTTAATTTATATATAAGATGTAGCATGATATTGTAACAATCAAATGTGGTAAGCATGAAATTAATCTACTATAGTATATACATAGGTTATGCAGTAAACATCACTGTGGCCTACCTTAGTATTTTAAGAAATAGTATTATCCCTGTTATTGTAAGGTAATCATAGCAGTTTGGTGGGTAAGGATAGAACCTTTCAAGGGTTGTAATATCTGAAAACTTCTATTAAATAAACTAAAGTATTGTAAGGAAATATATTTTATTTTATTATCACTTATAACTCCCTAGTTTCTTTTTATCCTATTGTTGCAGCTCAGACTCCAAACAGGTAGCAGACAAAATATTGACCTTTGATTAATGAAAAGAATACCCTGAGATGGAAAAGACAAAAGTACAACCAAGAAGGTTCTGAAGAGATGAGCAAATAACTTCAAAAGAACTACAATGTTCCCTGAACAATGTTTATTTTATGTTTATTCTTAGATATTCACCCTATTATATGTCCGTGTTTTTATTGTCTATTGTGGCCACAAATACTTCAAAGTACCATGTGACAATTGCCCCTTCCATATGATTTAAATGTGGCAGACTATGGAATTAGGAAAAGGACACACTGTAGTCCTTTTCTAGACAGCATCCAAAAATAAATTTTACTAATATGTATTCATAATATAGATGAGCTTTTCAAACAAATTCTTCCTTGTATTATTCTCTGTATTCTGAAGAAGAGGGTTTTAAATTTTAAAAAAATAAGACTTTTTTTTAATATTGTGGTGACAATTCTAGATTTAAAAGAAGCCATACTAAACCCATAATTTATTGTTAATCTTAATTGTTGTTACTGTTTTATGAGTGTGGAGCTCAAAATTAAAATAGTTAAGACTCATCAGTATCGTGCAGTGTCTGTTTAACTTTATCTCATTCAAGTGAAGCCCTCTTCCTGAAAGAAAACACAGATTTGTAGAACTTCACAAGAGAGCTGAAAAATATGAATTGAATTGGATGAAGTTTTACTTCTTTTGCAGTTAGAAGGCAGGGTTAGTTTTCTAGGCATACTTAAATAACACTTTATTTTGACATTGGATTTTCAGGTGTACTACATGCATAGGCAATTGAGCCATGCTAATTTGACAAACCTTTATATAAGATCCAGTTAAGAAACTTGTGCTCTAAAAAAAGAAAGAGAAAGAAAGAAAGAAAGAAAGAAAGAAAGAAAGAAAGAAAGAAAGAAAGAAAGAAAGAAAAAGAAAGAGAAATTTGTGCTCTATTCCTTACTTAAATTTGTGTCTTCTCCAGCTAGCTAAATGTCCCAAAATTTTCTGTTTCTTGCTATGTATGTATGTATGTATGTATGTATGTATGTATGTATGTATGTATATGTTTGTATATGTGTCTGAGTATGTGTCTATGTGTATATATACACACCATATTCTCTTTCATAAAATTTCCTTCAACATAAAATAGTTCTTTATAAGCCACATATAAATAATATTGAATTACTCTATTCAGTCAGGTCATCCAATTTAGATGTTAGTACATTTTGAGGAATCAGCAGTAGTTGAATATGCATAGAGTTCATGGTGTAGATGAGGAAGTGATAGTAACACACATTGAAAACAGATCTAAGAACCCTGTTTACCATAACAGAAAAGTAAGATCTCTCTCAGATAACTGTTAAGAACTTAAAGCAGGGTAACAATGTGTTCTGATTGGACTACAAATAAAGCAGATTATTGGAGTGGAGGATGGATTTGAGAAGAATCTGAGAGTGAAGAGTACTAGAAAGCTATTATATATCTCCCTGCACTACTCTATACTCAGATGTTCTTGAAATAAGGCAGTAAGTAGTAAAAATGGAGAAGAAAATGTATGCTGGAGATACAGAAGCTGAGGAGAATGGCGATCCTGTAAGAGGACCGGCAGTCTCAATTAATCTGGACTCCTGAGATCTCTGGACCACCAACCAGACAGCATATACCAGCTGATGTGAGGCCCCCAACACACATACAGCAGAGGACTTGCGGGTCTGGGTTTAGTGAGAGAAGATGCACCTAACCCTCAAGAGACTGGAGGCCCTAGGGAATTTAGAGGTCAGGTGGGGTGGGGCATGGGGATATCCACGTGGAGACAGGGGGTGGGAAGGAGGTGTGCGATGCGGAACAGTCAGAGGGTCAAATGGGGCAGGGGGAATAAAATATGGATTGCAAATAAATAGATAGATAGATAGATAAATACATTTTTTTTTTAAAAAAAAAAGAACAACTTAAACTCCTAAGAACAGGAGCAGGGGATGTTTCTGAATCTCTTGCCCACCTTTGGATCCCTTTCCTCTAACTGGACTGCCTTGCCTAGCCACAATATAAGGAGATGCTCCTAATCCTACTTCAACATGAAGAAACAAGGCAGGTTGATACCCATTGGGGGGGGCTTCCTTTTTCTGAGCCTTTTCTGAAGAGAGAGGATGAGAGGATGATTGGGAGTTGAGGTGGGAGGGAGGGACTGAGAAGACAGGTTGGAGACTAAACTGAGATTGGTATGTAAAAAAAGGAACCAATTAAAACTGCTGAATGATTGGCTACTTAAGGAAACTCAGTTTTCTATTATAAATGATATTGTTGCATGATTAATCAGAAAATAGAGAACAAGGAATATGTGTGCTTCCTCTAGTTTTTAATAACAAACCACACCCTAAGTGTGTGTGTGTGTGTGTGTGTGTGTGTGCATATAAAAGTTCAGTAAGTTGTACAAAAGTTTTCTGAGTTACTCAACTTGATCTCCTTGAAGATCCAATTTATTCTCTAAATTAAATGAACGAAGTTGTCAGTATGTAAGAAAATTATGGCTTAAAGCTCTAAAGTATACTTCAGAGCTCCTTTTGTGGTCCTTTCTAACTTGGTTTCCTGGTTTCTGAAGTTGACCCAAGCTATATATTCACATGTGAAGATTTGGAGCTAGGTCCACAGATGAGAGAAAACATTTGGTATTTTTTTCTGGATCTGGGATACCTCATTCAATATATTTTCTGAAAATTTCATTTTTACTCTCTTTTACTGCTGAATACTATTCCATAGTCAATATGTGCCATATTTTCCTTATCTGTTTTCCATATAAAGAACATTTATGTTGATTACATTTCCTAGCTATTGTGAATAGGGCAGCAATGAACATTGCTAAATAATTTTCTGTGGAGTAGGATGTTGATTCATTTGGGCACTTACCAAGAAGCAGTGTAGTTGAATTATGTAGTAGACTTATACTTAGCTTTTTGAGAATTCTCCACACTGATTTGCAGAATGGCTGTACCAGTTTATACTACCAATAGTAAATGGTGGCTGTCTCCATGTCCTATACAGCAGTTATTGCTTTGTTGTACTTAGGCATTCTAAGTTAAGATACAATCAAGCTATTATGATTTGCATTTCCCTAATTGCTAAGAAGAATAAACAAGTTTGAAATGTTTCTTCGCTATTTTATTTCTTTTGAGAAATAAATGGTCTGTGGGTCCATAGGCCAGTTATTGAATAGGTTTTTTATTTTGTTTTGCTTTGCTTTGGGTAGTATTTTTTATAGTTCTTTATATATCTTGAATATTTGTCTTTTGTCAGATGCATAGCTGACAAAGATTCTCCTCTTCACTCAATTGTTTCCTTAGCTGTTTAGAAGCTTTTAATTTTATGAGGTCCTGTTGGTCAGTTCTTGGTCTCAGTTTCTGAGGATATGGAATCCTTTTGGGAAGCTATTTCTTCACCTGTAACGTGTATGTTACTGTTTTCTTTTAGCAGTTTCAGTTGAACATTGTTGTCTTAGTAAATCATTACTAAGTATAATAATCTATGTATATTTTTATTCTTCTACATATGGACATCTAGTTTTCATAACATTTGCTAAAGATGTCTTTTCTCCAGTGTATTTTTGGCAGTTTTGTCAAATATTAGATGGCTGTTGTGATTATTACTCTCTTTTGGATATTTAGTTGTGTATTGGTCTACATGTCTGTTTTTGTGCCAGTATCATATACTTTTTATTACTGTAACACTGCAATATATCTTAAAATCTGAAATGGTAATCCCTCCAGCATTGTTTGTCTTATTCAAGATGGTTTTGGCTATCTGGAGACTTGTGTTTCCAAATGAATATTAGAATAGTTTTTCTTTTCTGTAAATAATTAGGTTGGAAATAATTTTACTGGATTTCATTGAGTCTATGAATAGTACTAAAAGTACAATGGTCATTTTCATAATGTTAATTATATCGATTTTTGAGCATGACTGTCTTTCCATTTCCTACCATCTTTCTCAGTCTTTCTTCAAAGATGTAAAGTTTTCATTGTACAGGACTTTTACTTCCTTTGTTAGGCTTATTCCTAGATATTTTACTTTACTTGAGGATACTGTGGGTGAGAGTTTGTCAGTGATACTTTTCTCAGTGTAATTCTCATTGGTGTATCACAAGAGGAACTGAGATTGAGTTTTCATCTTGGCTCTGTATCTTGACAGTTTGCTGAAAATGTTACTCATTCTTAGATGTTTTCTGGTAAACTTTTTGGCATCTCTTCTGTATAATATCTTATCAACTGTAATTATGAATAGTTTGATACCTCCTCTTTGCCTCTTGGTAACCCTTTAATTTCCTTTTCTTTCCTGATTGTTCCAGCTAGTACTTTAACCATTCTATTGAAAAAACAATGGCAATAATGAACCTCCTTGTTTTCTTACTGGTTTCAATGGGATTACTTACAGTTTTTCTCCATTTAGGATGATGTTGACTGTGGGTTTCTTATAAGTAGACTTTATTATGTTAAAAGTATATTTCCTCTAGTCCTACAATCTCTAGGACATTTATTATAAAGAAATAATGGATTTTGTCAAAAGCCTTTTCTTTGCACCATTCTACATGTATCCATCTAGTTCAACCAGCACCATTTGTTGAAGATGGTTTCTTTTTCCACTGTATGTCTTTGGCTTCATTGTCAAAACTCATGTGTCCATAAGTGTGTGGGTCTATTTCTTAATCTTCAATTCAGTTTCATTGATTAACCTGTCTGGTTTTTTGGTTTGTACATTTGTTTGCTTATTTTGTTTGTATATATCTTCCCTGACCCAGAGATCATTGAGTAGAGTTGTTCAGTTTCTCTGAGTGTGTGTGTGCATCTATGTATTCATACGTGGGTATATGTTTTTTCAGATCTATTTCAAGTGTGTGAACACGCATATGAATTCAAGTGTCTTCTTTAGTAAGTCTCCACGTTAATTTAGAGACAGGGTCTCTTAAATACAAAGTTTTGTCAGAGGTAAATAATACTTTATTTGCATTCATTGTGGACCATTTCATAAAACAAACACTGCATACTTTAAAAGACAAATAGGCAAGATTTGCGCTCTTTATAAAGAATTTACTCTGGATAGTCCATCCTTTTGTCTTAGCTCCAAACTTTGTCTCTGTAACTCCTTTCATGGGTATTTTGTTCCCTATTCTAAAGAAGAATGATGTATGCACACGATGGTCTTCCTTCTTGGTTTTCTTGTGTTTTGCAAATTGTATCGTGGGTATTCTAAGTTTCTGGACTAATGTACACTTATCAATGAGTTCATATCTAGTGATTTTTTTTTTGTGATTGGGTTACCTCACTAAGGAAGATATCCTCCAGATACACATGCCAGTAAGATTTTGCTGAAGGGACTGTGATATAGTGGCCTCTTGTGAGGCTATGCCAGTGCCTGGCAAACACAGAAGTGGATGCTCACAGCCAGCTATTGGATGGAATACAGGGCCCCCAATGGAGGAGCTAGAGAAAGTACCCAAGGATCTGAAGGGGGCTGCAACCTTATAGGTGGAACAACATTTGAACTAATAAGTACCCTCCCCCCCAGAGCTTGTGTCTCTAGCTGCATATGTAGCAGAATATGGCCTATTCGGCCATCATTGGGAAGAGAGGCCCCTTGGTCTTACAAAATTTATATGTCCCAGTACAGGGGAATGCCAGGGCCAAGAAGTGGGAGTGGGTGGGTAGGGAAGCAGGGCAGGGGGAGGGTATAGGGGACTTTTGGGATATCATTTAAAATGTAAAGAAAGAAAATATCTAATAAAAACAAAAGAATTTACTGCTCCAAATGTTCAGAGGTTACATCTTACTGAAGTTCTAGTAAAACATTTTTTTCTTAATCTGTGAACTTCTGCACACTTCTGTTTACTTAAATTTCCAATTAGATTTGATTCAAGATGAACTGTGACACATACCCCAAAACATGCACATATATACTTACATGAATAAATATAACAGTTAATGAGAAAGTAGATTTTAATGTCATCAATTTTAATCACTTAATTTAAGAATAAATATACATAAAAATAACATCATATTGCCCGTCCTTAAGGTTTTCAATATGTTCCTTTGCTTATTACCAAAAAAAGGTGTGAGGAAATAAAAAATACAGAAATAATATTCTGGAGGTCTCAGGAAAACAATGGTTCAAAAAGATTTGTCAAATATCATCATCTGTATTATTTATTTATTGAAACTGAGTTGCCATGATCCTTCAAGAGGGTGGTTGTAAATTATGGCTAGGCTGCAAAGGAACTCCTCAAATCATATGTATTAATTACCAAATAATTGTTTCTATATAGAGATTATCAAAAGTTCTTAGGGAAAATCTGAAACATAATAATTTTACCTCCAAATGTTTCCTATAGCTTAGATAAAATATTAAGTAAGAAGAATTATTGGATCGATTTCTAATTAAGCATATAAATACTAATATATATTAACTATTTAGCTGACATGTAACTAGACAACTCAGATATTGGTAATATAAGTGTAGAAAACATGGTGAGCTGCCATTTAATAATCTCAGTGTATCTTCAAATAACACGTAAACCATACAGATATGAAATCATTATTCACAAACCACTGAGTTATAGATGGGTTTGAATGGTGTCTACATGAAATAATAGGAACATTTGCCTTATTTGGGGGGATATTTGTTGATATGGAAAGATATGTTAAGTGTATTTGCAAGTTGGAAAGATACGGATGCACTTTGTATAATGTCTCTTGTCAGTCAATCACTCTGTCTTATACATTGGTGCTGTATCACTCATTAAGCATTTTTTCTATTTGTATATTCCTCAGCTTTGTTTTTAGGGGTGCTTCCTTTTAAGGGGATGTGACTTTGTGTTTTGTAAATATCTTCTAACATGTCAAATGAAATACTCAAGTTTCTTCACAAAACGTAAAGGCCTTGTTGGGCATAAATGGGAGAAGAGGCCCTTGGTACTGTGAAGGCTCAATTCATGCCCCAGTGTAGGGCAATTTGAGGGTGAGGAGTCAGGAGTGGGTGGGTGGGTGGATGGGTGGGTGTTAGCAGGGAGAAGTGAGGGTATAGATGATTGGGGGGGGGACTGGGAAAGGGGATAAAATTTGAAATGTAAATAAAGAAAATATCCAATGAATAAATAAATAAGCAGGAAGAAAGAAAAAAAATAGTAACAGACACCATCAGGTAGGTGTGACCTAACTTATCTCAGTCTTTCCCCCCAAGTACCTAGTTTTATGACAACTTTTATGTTTTAGAGTCTTGATTCATAGCAAATTATGATTATCACAGGACTTGTTCTTCAAATCAGAGTGTGTCACCAGGTATGGAGTAAGAATCAACCTGAGTGAATGAATACACTTCAGTTTTTAATGACTGGCTTGGTTTGATAACTTGATAAATACAAAGATGAGAATAGAAGTCAGCTATAATTTTGTTTTGAGTATATTATATGAATTTAAAGTTAACTAAATGGAGCAATGCTATAATTTAGTTCTATATTTCACACTCATAATTACTAGATGTAGTTATTAGAATTTTACATTAAACACTTTAAACATTTTGATTCATCCTTGAAAGATTTCAGTACCTAGTATGCTAAAATGGATCCCATTTGTTTCTTTCCTACAAAGAAAGAACATAAAGGCATTATAGTGAGATTCCAGTATGCCTAATATTACATTTATGTGGGTGGCTGTTGGTTTGTTGTTTTTATGACTAATAAGTGGTGATTTTATTTTATTTTTTTTTGGTTTTTTGAGACAGGGTTTCTCTGTGTATCCCTGGCTGTTCTGGAACTAACTTTGTAGACCAGGCTGGCCTCGAACTCAGAAATCTGTCTGCCTCTGCCTCCCAAGTGCTGGGATTAAAGCTGTGCACCACCACTGCCCGGCTCATAAGTGGTGATTTTAAAAAGATTTTTACAATTCATAAAGTATTTCATTGACAAAAATTTTATTTTTATTGCCACAATTCTAGAAACTAATAATTTTTATTACTATTAGGAGAATTGAGACTCAGATGAATTACATTACCTAAAAAGTTTTTGAGCTTTTGATTCTAGAGAAAGACTACTTTGCTCTGGAAGAAGACTTGCAATAAAGCATACTGTTGGGTCCCTTTACTGAACTTACATGTTATAACACAAACCAACAGACAGTATCAAATATTTTCTCTAAACCTTAATGTATTCAACATTCCTTAAGGCACTTTTTAAAAGAATATTGTTGAGCACCTTTCCACTTCTCAAATATCTTCATTTAGTAAGTCTTCCTTTAGGTCAAAGTATTTTCATGTTAAAAATAACTATATAACTCTCCTGCAGGTGTCCCACTGTTAAAAACTCTTAAATAGAAACTATTTCTGATTATCCCTGGTATAGTTCAAGTATCTTGTTTCATCATAATCTCTTACTGGAAAAAAACAATCCATACTTTTGAAAAATAACAACTGGAGTAAAATATACTCGCTTTTGATGTTTTTTTAAAAGAAAGAATTATTTTATTTTTTCTTTTTATTACAAACCTAAATTTAAATATGGGAAAGCTCCACAACAAAATATCATTTTGTCTGTTTTGGGCCAACTCCAAAATGAACTAAAACTATTTCACAAATGTGACACACTACATATGTTTTTTCAACTTTATCATGAAAAATACAGAAATTTGTTGAGAATTTTTAATTTTATTTTTATTTTTACTTATTCACTTTGTGTCCTGTTCACTGCTCCCCTCTGGGACACCATCTCTCACAATCCTCCCATCCCCCATTCCCTTATCCTCTGAGTGGGAGGGGGTCTCCTTATGTATCCCCCTTGCCCTGATACTTCAAGTCTCCAGGCTTAGGCACTTCTTCTCTCACTGAGGCCAGACAAGGCAGCCCAGCTAGAAATCCATATTGCACAAACAAGTAACAGCTTAAGAACTTCTGTATTGGTTATGTTTTCCAAAATACCTAATTTCCAGTACATAAAAAATGCTCATGTAACAGGAATGTTTTTAATGACAGATTTTGATAACATCAAAATAAATATAAAGATAAGAATAGACATCAGCTACAGTTTTGTTTTGAGTGTTGTACTGGCTAGTTTTGTGTCAACTTGACACAGCTGGAGTTATCACAGAGAAAGGAGCCTCAGTTGGGGAAGTGCCTCCATGAGATCCAGCTGTAAGGCATTTTCTCAATTAGTGATCAAGGGGG
>NC_034613.1:96991202-97000460 GCF_900095145.1 Mus pahari
AACATCCCTCCATGGCCTCTGCATCAGTTCCTGCTCCCTGACCTGCTTGAGTTCCGGTCCTGACTTCTTCAGTGATGAACAGCAATGTGGAAATGTAAGCTGAATAAACCCTTTCCTTCCCAACTGCTTCTTGGTCGTGATGTTTGTGCAGGAATAGAAACCCTGACTAAGACAAGTGTATAATATGAATTTAAATTTAAGTAAATGGAGCAATGCTGGAATTCAGCTCTATACTTCACACTCAAAATTACTGGAACCCTACATGAAACATTTTGATGCAAGCTTGAAACAGCTCAGTTCCTAGTATGCTGACATTGGATCATGTTAGAAGCAGGAGTTTCATGGAATTATGAAAGTCACTTTAACTTACTGATTATTTAGACTTTTGATATAGCAGTATTTCAACAACTACTATGTCTTCATTGATGAATCAGTATATTCTACATACTTCCCACTCATTAGAATTAGATGTATGTAACTCTCCACTGGTAAAAATTTAAATACATTTTCATGAAAAGGATTTCATGATGATGGGAAAGTACAAACTTCATCTCTAAGATCAGCATGCAGTAGTCTATCTATACTGTAGATGTCATTAGATAAACATGAGATTCTAGAATTTAAACCTGTTATAGTTTTTTTGGGGGGGTTATAAACAATCAGAGTGACTTTGGATAAAGTGGCACTTTAAATCTCTGGGTCTCAGTTTCTTCCAAAGTTGAATAATTTTAAAGTTTTTTTTATAGGTTCCGCAAATATCCCATCAAAAGCAAAATGATGTATGATAAGCAGTATAGATACAATAGCAAGCAAAGTTCTCCCTTCTGCTGTGACATTTGAGCAGAGGCTTGAAGGAAGAGATAGAAAATATTATTGAAATAAGTAATCACAAAAATCAATTTCAATGTCTCAAAAGTAAATGTCTTCATTAATAAATAATTCTGAAAAGAAATACATATTGACCACATTATCAATATTATTTAACCAATAGCCTAAACAAAAAGATTAAGGAGACAAGGCCTGTGCTAACATTACTAAATTAAAGCCAGAATAGAGTAATATCATATTCAGCAAAATTAATGTTTCCGAGTTGTCATTTTTTTTACTGTTGCCTACTTTGATAGGTATAGTAAACAAAGGGGAATAAGAAATTTCAGCAGTATGAATTCTTTTTATATGGATGTACTATTTGAACATTTTTAAAAATATTTTCTAAAGAATCTAAACATTACTATATTTTGTGTTACAGATAATTTTACTTATTTTTGCTATAAAACTTAAGTCAATTAACAGTAAATACTCCATATAGAAACCTTATGTATCTTTTTTTCCCTAAAATGTATCTTGAACACTTCCCTCAGGATAATGATGCTGTAAGAAGGTACTAATAGATTTTTCATTATTTTATTTATTTATATTACATTACTCCACCTCCCAGTCCCCCTCCCAGTCCTCCCAGAATGCTACATCCCATTACCCCTCCCCTATGCCTCTGAGAGGGTGCTCCTTCTTCCCCGACCCTGGGCATCCCCCTTCCTTGGGGCATCTAGTCTCTACAGGTGAAGGTGCACAGCAGTTTTCTTATGTTTAAAGATTACCTTCTTCCAACTAAATACTTGTGAGAGTTTCATTTAGAACAGGAGTGATGAACAGGAAAAGATCAATAAAACTTCATTTGGTATTGGTGTCTATTTCAGTATTGATATGTGGTTATCATTGTTGAAGACAATTATTACAGCATTATATTCACATTTTCCTTTTAGAGGCTAGAAAGGCAGTTTCCTGTTAAAAGCTGTTATTGCCAAAACAGCAGAAATAATTAAGAATCATTTTCATACATCAAAAGCCATTTGTCTTAATTTTTTTTTTGAGTGGGAAAATCTTATATGACACCTAGATAGACTTACAGCAAAGAATTTAAATTGGTAACAGGTTTTGAGTTCTCTCTCTCTCGCTCTCTCTCTCTCTCTCTCTCTCTCTCTCTCTCTCATCTTGAAATGAAATGGCATATTTATGACACTTTTTAATAATACATGATTTTAAATAATAAAATGCATAGAAAGTTTTAAAAATACATATAATTTTAACTCTTGTAGCGAACTCAATTGCAAAGAGCCATTTTAAATAATCAAACAGTATGCAAAGTATATAATAGATGCCAATTTATTTTTGTCAGTGATTATATTATTAAACACCAGTATGATTAGTCTTCATTATTTTAACCTCAAATTATTAGTAATTTATGATAATTTAGAATGAATTTACCTAAATCTTATCATAACATTGTTTTAAAAGGGTTTAGTTCCTATAGGTACATAGGTTTCATATCAGGAAACCTATTTCAAAGCAACTCTCCAAATTTCAAGCTGTGAACTAAAACCCACCACTCAAATATACTTAAAACTGCTTCTGAAAATCTAGTTATGCTTGAGAGTTGGCTTGGTGGTTAAGAGTACTTACTGCTTCTGCAAAGGACCTAGATTCACTCCCCAGAACCCATTTTTTGTATCCATTCTTCTGTTGTGGGACATCTAGGTTGTTTCCAGCTTCTGGCTATCACAAATAAGACCACTATGAATTTAGTGGAACATGTGCCCCCATGGCATGGTGAGGCATCTTTTGGGTATATTTCCAAGAGTGGTATGGCAGGATCTTCAGGTAGCTCTATTTCCAATTTTCTGAAGAACCCCCAGATTGATTTCCAGAGTGGTTGTCCCAGTATGCAATTTTACCAGCAATGAAGGAGTGTTCCTTTTTCTTTGCATCCTCTCCAATGTGTGTTGTCATCTGAGGTTTTGATCTTAGCCATTCTGATTGATGTAAGGTGGAATCTTGGGGTTGATTTGATTTGCATTTCTCTGATCACTAAGGACTTTGAACATTTCTTTATGTACTTCTCAGCCATTCTAGATTCATCAGTTGTGAATTCTCAGTTTAGTTCTATACCCCATTTTTTGATTGGGTTGTTTGGTTTTTTGGTGATTAACTTCAGTTCTTTATATATTTTGGATATTACCCTCTATCAAATGTGGGGTTAGTGAAGATTTTTTCCCAATCTGTAGGTTGCCAATTTGTCTTATTGACCATGGCCTTTGCCTTATGGAATTTCCAGTTTTATGAGGTCCCATTTATCAATTCTCGATCTTAAAGGCTGAGCCACTGGTGTTCGGTTCAGGAAGTTTCCCCTTGTGCCCATGTATTTAAGGCTCTTTCCCAATTTCTCTTCTATTAGATTCAATGTATCTGGTTTTATGTTGATCCACTTGGACTTGAGCTTTGTACAAGGTGACAAATATGGGTATATTTTCATTCTACATACAGACAGCCAGTTAGACCAGCATCGTTTATTGAAGATGCTTTCTTTTTTCCATTGTATATTTTTGGCATCTTTGTCCAAGATCCAGTGACCATAAGTTTGTGGATTTATTTCTGGATCTTCAATGCTATTCATTGCTCAACATGTCTGTCTATGTACCAATACCATGCAGTTTTTATCACTTTTTCTCCATAGTAAAGCTTGAGATCAGGGATGGTGATTCCGCCAGCTGTTCTTTTATTGTTAAGAGTTGTTTTCACTATTCTGTTTTTTGTTTGTTTGTTTGTTTGTTTTTTGCCTTTTCCGATGAATTTAAGAATTGCTCTTTCATTGTCTTTGAATAATTGTGTTGTGATTTTGATGGGGATTGCATTGAATCTATAGATTGCCTTTGGTAGTAATGCCATTTTTACTGTGTTAATTCTGCCACTCCATGAGCGTGGGAGATCTCTCCATTTTCTGAGATCTTCTTCAATTTCTTTCTTGAGGGACTTGAAGTTATTGTCATACAGGTCTTTCACTTGTTTAGTTAGAGTTACCCCAATATACTTTATATTGTTTGTGGCTATTGTAAAGGGAGTTGTTTTCCTATTTTCTTTCTCTGCCTATTTATCCTTTGTGTAAATGAAGGCTACTGATGTATTTAAGTTAATTTTATATCTGGCCCCTTTGCTAAAGTTGTTTATCAGATAGAGAAGTTATCTGGTAGAATTTGGGGGGGTTGCTTATGTATACTATCATATCATCTGCAAATAGTGATACCTTTATTTCTTCTTTGCCAATTTGTATCCACTTTATCTCTTTTTGTTGTCTTATTGTTCAAGCTAGCAATCAATTACTACATTGAATAGATATATGGAGAGTGGTCATCCTTGTCTTGTCCCCAATTTCAGTGGGATTGTGTCAAGTATGTCTCCATTTAATTTGATATTGGCTGTTGGTTTACAGTAAATTGCCTTCATTATGTTTAGGTATGGGTCTTGAATTCCTGATCTCTCCAATACTTTTAACATGAAGAAGTATTGTATTTTGTCAAATGCTTTTTCTGCATCTAAGGAGATGATCATATGATTTTTTTCTTTGAGTCTGATTATATAGTGGATTATATTAATGGATTTTCATATGTTAAACTAACCTTGCATCCCAAGGATGAAGCCTACCTGATTGTGGTGAATGATGGCTTTGATATGTTTCTTCTGTTTTTATTTTGTTGAATAGTTTGAGAACAATTGGTATCAGGTCTTCTTTGAAGGTCTGGTAGAATTCTGCACTAAATCCACCTGGCCTTGGGCTTTTTTTGGTTGGGAGGGTTTTTTGGTTGTTGTTTTTGGTTTTGGTTATATAGTGTGGAGTAGTGTGCCAAACATAGCACCCTTTTTTATTAGATGTTTTCTTTATTTGCATTTCAAATGGTATCCACTTTCCTAGTTTCCCCTCTGAAAATACCCTATCCCCTCCCCACTCCCCCTGCTTCCCAACCCATCCACTCCTGCTTCTTGGCCCTGGCACTCAACCTATACTGGGACATATAACCTTAACAGGACCAAGGGCCTCTCCTCCCATTGATGACGGACTAGGTCATCCTCTGCTACATATGCAACTAAAGCCATGGGTCCTATCATGTGTTTTCTTTGATTGGTGGTTTAGTCCCAGGGAGCTCTGGGGGTACTGGTTAGTTCACATTGTTGTTCCTCCTGTGGGGCTGCAAACCCCTTAAGCTCCTTGGGTACTTTTGACTTCTTCTATTTCCTTGTGTGACATGGGCCTGTTTTGATAATTTACCTGCTCTTGGTTTAACTTTGGTATGTATCATCTGTCTTGAAAATCATCCATTTCATCTAGATTCTCCAGTTTTGTTAAGTATAGGCTTTTATAGTAGGATTTAATTGTTTTTTGAATTTCTTCCATTTCTGATGTTATGTCTCCCTTTTCATTTCTGATTTTATTAATTTGGATACTGCCTCTCGGCACTTTAATTAGTTTGGCTAGGGGATTATCTATCTTGTTGATGCTTTCAAAGAACCAGCTTCGGGTTTTGCTGATTCTTTGTATTGTTTTCTTTGTTTGTATTTGGTTGATTTTGGCCCTGAGTTTAACTATGTAATGTCTTCTACTCCTCTTGGGTGAGTTTGCTTCTTTTTGTTCTAGAGCTCTCAGGTGTGCTGTTAAGTTGTTAGTGTAAGATCTCTTCAGTTTCTTTATCAGGGCACTTAGTGCTGTGAACTGTCCTCTTAGCACTGCTTTCATTGTGTCCCATAAGTTTGGGTATGATGTGTCAACATTTTCATTAAATTTCAGGAAGTCTTTAATTTCTTTATTTCTTTCTTAACCAAAACATCATTGAGTAAAGAGTTGTTCAGTTTCCACATGTATGTGGGCTTTCTGTAATTTTTGGTGTTATTGAAGACCATCCTTAGGCCATGGTGATCTGATAGCATGCATGGTATTAATTCAGTCTTCTTGTATCTGTTGAGGTTTGTTTTGTGACCAATTATGTGGTCAAGTTTTGGGGAAGATAGCATAAGGTGCTGAGAAGAAGGTGTATTCTTTTGTTTTGGGGTGAAATGTTCAGTAGATCTCTGTTAAATCCATTTGGTTCATAGCCTCTCTTAGTTTCCATGTGTCTCTGTTTAGTTTCTGTTTCACTGACCTGTCCATTGATGAGAGTGGGGTGTTGAAATCTCCCACTATTATTGAGTGGGGTTCAATGTGTGTTTTGAGTTTTAGTAAAGTTTCTTTTATGAATTTGGGTGCTCTTACATTTGTGGCATTGAATTTGGGTGCTCTTGCACTTGGGGTATTGATGTTCAGAATTGAGACTTCCTCTTAGTGTGTTTTCCCCTTGATGAATATGAAGTGCCCTTCTTCATCACACTTGATAACTTTTGGTTGGAAGTCTATTTTATTGGATGTTTGGATGGCAACTCCTGCTTTTTTCCCATGACCATTTGCTTGGAAGACCTTTTTTCATTCTTTTACTCTGAGATACTGCCTGTCTTTGTTTTTGAGGTGTTGGGTTTTTTTTTTTTGTATGCAGAAAAATACTGGATATTGTTTGTGTATCCAGTCTGTTAGCTTATGTCTTTTTGTAGATGAGTTGAGTCCATTAATATTGAGAGATAATAAAGAGAGATGACTGTTGGTTCATGATGTTTGTTTTTATAGGTGGCTTTATGTACTTGTGGCTCTGCTTTTGACTTTGTTATGAGATGCTTAATATCTTATCTTTTCTTTGGTGCAGGTATCTTCCTTATGTTGAAGTTTTCCTTCCACAATCTTCTGTAGCGCTGGGTTGGTAGATAGATACTATATGAATTTGGTTTTTTCCTGGAATATTTTGGTTTCTCCATCTATGTTGATTGAGAGTTTTTCTGGATACAGTATCTTGGGCTGGTATTTGTGTTTTCTTAGAGTCTGCATGACCTCTGACTAGGCTCTTCCGCCTTTTATAGTGTCTATTGAGAAGTCTGGTGTAATTCTGATAGGTCTACTTTGTATGTTACTTGGTCTTTTTCCCTTGCAACTTTTAATATTCTTTATTTGCTCTGTGAAGTTCGTGTTTTGATAATTATGTGTCAAGAAGATTTTCTTTTCTGATCCCATTTATTTGCTGTTCTATAGGCTTCTTGTACCTTTATGTCCATCTCTTGCCTTAGGTTGGGGAAGTTTTCTTCTATGATTTTGTTGAAGACATTTTCAGGTCCTTTGAACTGCAAATCTTCATCCTCCTCTATTCTGATTATTCTTAGATTTGGTCTTTTCATTGTATCTTGAATTTCCTGGATGCTTTGGGTTAGGAATTTTTTATGTTTTGGATTTTCTTTGACAGTTGTGTCAATCTCTTCTACTGTATAGTATACACCTAAGATTCTCTCTTCTATCTCTTGTATTCTGTTGGTAATTCTTATATCTTTAATTCCTGACCTCTTTCCTAGGTTTTCCATGTCCAGGTTTGCCTCCATTTGTGTTTTCTTTATTGTTTCTACTTCTCCTTTTAGGTCTTGGATTGCTTTATTTAATTCCTTCACCTGTTTACCCGTGTTTTCCTGTATTTATTTCAGTGAGTTATTGATATCCTTCTTAAAGGACTCCATTAACTTCATGAGATAGGATTTTAGGACAGATTCCTGATTTTCAAGTGTGTTGGTTTATTGACATCTTGCTGTGGTGTGAGAACTAATTTCTAATGATGCCCACATATTTTGGCTTCTGTTGCTTGTGGTCTGTGCTTGCCTTTTACCATCCTGATGTCCCTGGTATTTGTTGATCTAGGTGACGTATGGTCTGCTTCTTTTGTCCCTGCATTGCTTCAGGTCTCTTGGTAGGCTTGCTGGCTTAGCTGTATCAGACCACCTGTGGGGCCTTCCAACTGGCGACTCTTCTCAGGGCCAGAAAAGCTGCTAAACTGTTGTGCTGGCTGCAGTAGATCTCCTGGGAGGCCTTTAGACTGTTGGATCTTCAGTGGAATAGTGAAGCTGCTTTCCAACTATGCTGAGTACAGCCGATCCTCGACTTCTATGAGAGCAGTGAGTCCTCAACTGCTCTGCATGTAGTAGGTCCTCAACTGCTCTGAGTGCAGTGGGTCCTCTAGGATATATTGGGATATGGACTCTTCATGGGAGCAGAACAACTAGGAGTTTTCCCTATCAGCAAGGACAAGGAGGAAGTGGCAGAAGGGTGACCTTGTTCTTAATAATTGTGTAAATGAACCTGAGAAGCACCTGAGAAGCACCTTAAGAAATGTTCAAAGTCCTTAGTGATTAGAGAAATGCAAATCAAAACGACCCTGAGATTCCACCTTACACCAATCAGAATGGCTAAGATCAAAACCTCAGATGACAACACACATTAGAGAGGATGTGGAAAAAAAGGATCACTCCATTTCTGGTGGGATTGCCTACTGGAACAACCACTCTGGAAATCAATATGGAGGTTCTTCAGAAAATTGAATATACCCAACAGATGCCTCACCATGCCACAGGGGCACATGTTCCACTAAGTTCATAGTGGTCTTATTTGTGATAGCCAGAAGCTGGAAACAACCTAGATGTCCCACAACAGAAGAATGGATACAGAAAATGTGGTTCATTTACACAATGGAATACTACACAGGTTAATATCTTTTTTTAAAGGGCACTTTATAGCATTGAGACTGCAGACTTTAAGAATCAGAATGGCAGGGTTTCAATTCCACTCTGATCACTTACTAACTTGAAACCATGAGCAAGTAAGTTAATCACTATTTTATTTTGCTTTCCTATAGCATGAATTGAAGAACAATATTTACTTAATAGAAACGCTATTAGGATTGAATGAGTCGCCATGTAAAATGCACTTGAGTTGCAGCCAATCAATTCTGGTTATATATTCTGTAGTCTCTATTATACATCTTACATCATGTTGCAGTCCCAATTACTCTTGAGTTTGTGTGTGCAGTTGTACTCTCATGGCCAGAAAACACTGTTTTGATAACAGATATCCATTCCTTTTATCTCCTACAATGTTTTCATCTCCTCTTTTATGATGATTCCTAAATCTTTGGGGGGAGATGGAGTGATCTAGATGCCCCACATAGAGTTAAGCATTCCACAGTATCGCATCTGCTGCATGTTAACTACTTATGGATTCCTGTACCAATTCCCATCTACTGTTAGGGAAGATTCTGTATAGAGTGTTGAGAGATACACTAATATATACGTATAAAGTTAAGAACTTAGAAAACAGTTTACATTATATCCATTTATCAAAATAATGGGACATGGTTCTTCCTTAGGGCCTATAACCTAGCTAGCTGTCGTACTCAGGGTTTCTATTCTTGCACAACATCATGACCCAGAAGCAAATTGGGGAGGAAAGGGTTTATTTGGCTTACATTTCCATACTGCTGTTGATCACCAAAGGATGCAGGACTGGAACTCAAGCAGGTCAGGGAGCAGGAGCTG
>NC_034613.1:97000645-97002218 GCF_900095145.1 Mus pahari
ACAGCTGGATCTCATGGAGGCATTTCCCCAACTAAAGCTCCTTTCTCTGTGATAACTACAGCTGTGTCAAGTTGACACAAAACTAGCCAGTAAACTAGCTGTAGATTTTTGTCCCAGTTAATGGTATTAGGCATGGGTTCCATCTAGTGGATTGAGTTTTAAATCCAATCAGAGAGTGACTGTTATTTCCATACATGTGTACTACCGCACCAGTGGGTATTTCTCACCAGGGAATATGTTGCTTATAGGGTTTATAGCTTGGTAAGACCTTTGGTGATTTTTCTCTCCCAGTAGCATGCATAGAACCTTCAAGAACTGTAAAAGATAGTTGGTATGAAACTTCTGTGGTGGTTTGAACCTGATTTCTCCATGTGCTATGACTCAGGTGTGTGGTGCTTTCAGTACTAAGACACACTGAAAAGTTCTGGAGGGTAACCAAGAGCAATGTAATAGTTTGTATTTTAGCAGAGGAGGTTTATAACCCCATCAACAAACAAGTTGAAAAAAGGTAACCAATACCTGGCAGGGAAGTTTTTTTGTTTGTTTTTGCTTTTGTTTTTTAATAACCCCTGCCCCTCCTCTGTTAGATGGAATTCCCATTTAAACTCATCTTATGTGTATATATGTATATATTGTAAGAAACTTCCATAGTAGTAGGTTTCTTTATAGCATTTTCAATGGTCTCTAATATTAGTTATTCTTCCCATACACCTCCTCTGCTACCTAGATTCATCCATGTTCCATTATTTCCAATTCTCCCTATGTACTACCTGGAGTTCCAATAGAAAGAGACTAATATTGGAGCAGAACAATATTCAAGTTACTAAGTAACAAAGAGCCCCTTTTTCATGATGTCTACTCTACACTTGCTTTTCTTTAACCAATTATCATGAAGCAGCTATAATTTACAAAACTGTCAGATATCTTCTCACACAATGCTTGCAAACTGGTAGCCATCCATAAATATTAATAGTAGAATTGTTATACCAATACAATCTAGATGAGAAAACTCAATATATATTATAATCCTTTTCATTCATCATAGAGAATAGCCACCAAAATTTTGTCATGTTTTATGTATCTATGATTGTGTTATTAATTAAACTAATATCTTGGATGTTTTTTCTTGAAGTCATTTTAGAGCTTTTGCTTTTTAAAATATATTTACTTAATTTTAGTTATATATAAGCTATGTTACTAATTTAGAAACAAAAGTTTATAAAGAAAATTTACTCAAAAAGCATGGATTTCCTCTTGTGGACCTGTGCTTCATTATTACTCTTCTGCAAGTGTTTGTCCTAAAGCCATACCTGACTTTTTCTCACTCTTCCATTTCTCTTTTGAGAATATGAACAAATATGTATGCATTCTTATAGAAAACTCTGCTTTGAAAAGGGTTGTTTAAGCTATCCTAGGTTTTTTATTATTCTAGATGAATTTGCAAATCGCCCTTTCTAACTCTGTGAAGAATTGGGATGGAATTTTGATGGGGATTGCATTGAATCTGTAGATTGCTTTTGGCAGGATGGCCATTTTGACTATGTTAGTCCTGCCAATCCATGAGCATGGGAGA
>NC_034613.1:97003833-97016778 GCF_900095145.1 Mus pahari
AGGGAACTTTTGGGATAGCATTTGAAATGTAAATAAAGAAAATATCTAATTGAAAAAAAAAGAAAATATAGGAAGTAGAAAGTTATGGAATTGGGTAGGGGAGCAGGGGCGGGGGGGGGTATAGGGAACTTTCGGGATAGCATTTGAAATGTAAATAAAGAAAATAATAATAATAAAATAAAGAAAAAAGGGGTTATTTAAAATGCTTGAAAAACAAGTTGTAACATAACTGATTTTATAGTTAAAATTTTTTTAATTCATTCCTGAACAGGTGCCAAGGTCTTAATAGCTGTTTTCTGTCTAAAACTTTGTATGATTTCTTTACAGAAAGAAAAGATATATAAAGCTGTTTATTTCATTTTTTACTTTCAAACTTGGTTGAATTTGAAAAATCTGACATCAATTTTCATTTAGACAATCTTTGGAATCTTAACATGTCTACTAACTTTCTAAATTTTAATATCTGAACAGCTAACCCTTTGTTTTCTCTTTGTATTCTTCAGTTCTCTGGTAACTACGGCGGTAGCTTAAGAGCTGAGGGGGTATCTTTGGCAGTACCTATGAAAGAAACTACTAGAAGATCTTCTGAAGTACCTGTTTGGAGATCAGCAGAAGCACCTACTTGGGAACCTGAAGGAGGAAGACCTGCCAGGTTTGAAAGAGTCTATGCTGCAAATCCTGCTAAAGATTTTTCTGTGAAGCCTGAACAAGGACTCACAACGATTCCTGCAAGGGGCCGTTCTGTAAGCCCTGCAAGAGGATACTCTGACAGATATGGTAGAGAACGTGCTGTGAGTCTTACAAGAGGATACACTGAGAGACAAGCAAGTCCAAGAACCCTGAGTCCTTTCAGTACACGTGCTGTGAGTTCTGCACAAGAAATCACACTGCAAGCAGCACAAAGACCTCCCATAAGACATGAAGAAGAATTTCTTGTGGGAGCTGCAATGGGACTTACTGTAAAACCAGCAGAAGGATATGACAATGAAACTTCTCAATCGGCCAGACTGTATACCCAGTAAGTTTTTATTACATACCTTTACAATAACCTACCTAGTATTATCACTAAAGTAAAATTGGATTTTTCATATGCAAAAATTTATGACTATAAGTATAAAAATGCATTATATAGGAGTTTTGAGAATTTAAGGAAAGAATTCAGTAAAAAAAAAAATAGTTCAATGGAAAACTTGGTTACTTACATATCTCTTTTATTTGGGGATAATTTACAAAGTAAAAAACGACCACTGTATTAGATAATTCCAGAAGGCGACAAAACATTTGAAAATAGATAAATCTATCTTTTAGAAATATATAATTTTTATATATTCCCCACAAACAATAAACAATAAAATCATTTTACTGTCTCTTAATATTCAAACAGCAACAATAATCATACGTAAAATGGTAAGACAATAGTGGAGAAAACCTTATACAGCTAATTGAAATGATGGTGTCAAGTTATCTTCTACTCTATTATCACTTGAACAATATTATATAGTTTCAAGATTCACCCAAACTATCAATTGTCTCTAAGGGTTTTATTTGTTTTCCTCCATATAGTAATATCATGTATGTATATGTATATGCATATATGGTAGTAAATTGTATAACATAAATAAATGTGTTTTTGACTTCTTTAAAATCAATGTTTCATTCATAGTTTCCTTACATAAAAAAAAATACTTGGTATTTAATGCCACAGCCCAAAATGGTTTTCTAAATAATTTAGCTCCTGAAGTATATTTGAAACAATTATTTTTCCCCTCACGCTTTCTCCATCAGTACTTTCTCTGATACTGAATAGCTACTGATTTAAATTAAAAAAAAAATACTCTTTGGAATACCAGTTATACCTACTTTAGAATTGGAAAATATATTCTGAATTAAAAGCATTTATTCCTTTATTAGTATAATAATAGAAGATCCCTCCACTTTGTGGGAGTGGTTTTTCGTGTTGCATTGACTTTAAAAATCATTTTTAGCAAATTGAATTATTATGCTTTTGTTTTTTACACATCTTTAAAATGTAACTACATCAACTTTTCCTTTCTCTTTCCTCACTCCAGCCCCTTCCAAGTTTCCTTCCTACTACTCCTTTCATGAGTTATATGTTGATAGCATCTTCTGTGTCCGTATGCACACAAATAATAAAAACACAACTTGCTGAGTCCGTTTTAGTGGCTTATGTTCATATGGTTTCAGGGATGACCATTTTTGATTGGAAAGCAATTAGGGACTCATTCCTGGGAGAGGTTACTTCTCCATTTCTCATCAGTCATCACTTGCCTATAGTTCCTTGTCCAGATGTATGATTCTGACAATTTTTGCCTTGTTAACATGATTATTGGTGCACTGTGAATATTTATCTGTTGGTGAAATTACATCTTCAAGGCAAATGGCTGGAGGATATGCTGAAACCCGCTTTTCAATATAGTCAATTAAGAAATATTGACTTACCCTTTCCTTCAGAACTTCATAAATGTTAACTAAAACCTCACAAACTTTGACAGTTTGGATTAAATAGTAGGTATTCACTATGATAAAGCTAAATAACCTTTGATTGAAAAACTTTGTGTCATTTTTAACATCTTTTTATATTTATTATTATTTAGTTAAAATATAATTACATCATTTTCTCCCCTATTTTCTTTCTTCCCTTCCTATGCACCCTTTTTTACTTTCACTGAAATTAGTGTTCTGTATTTATTTTTTAATTGTTGACCCACATACTAACAAACACATATATTTATATGTGTATTCCCACACAACACATAGGCACACATAAATATACATATACCATATATACATAATATACATGTGCATGTACTTAAGCCTACACACACACACATATCAGCTGATTTATCTGTTACTTTCTATGTATGTATTTTTAAACCTAACCATTTGTTATTGTATAGCCAATTAGTGTGCTCTCCTAGAGAAGAATAGTTCAGCCACTCTCAGCATTCCTAAGCTTCCTATAACTCCCACTTTCTTTGGCATGTCAATTGTTGTTGTCTTTGCTCAACTCTTTTTTTTTTATTAAATATTTTCCTTATTCTTACTTCAAATGTTATCCCCTTTCCTGGTTTTCCCTCTGAAAACCCCCTATCCCATCCCACTTCCCCCTGCTCACCAACCCACCCACTCCTGCTTCCCTGTCCTGGCATTCTCCTACACTGGGGCGTAGAGCCTTTTCAGGACCAAGGGCCTCTCCTCCAATTGATGTCCAACAAGGCCATCCTCTGCTACATATTCAGCTTGTTCAACTCTTGTTTAGGCAATAATGATAGTGAGACTCTAATGGTGTAGTGTCTGACATTACTAGGAGATACAGTCTCACAGCAAAATCCCTGATCTTATCTGGCTTTTAGAATTTTTCCATGCCCTTTATGGTAGTGTTTCTTGAACCTTATGTGCAAGAGTGTTTGTATTAGTACTGGCTCAACAACTGCATTTGATTGGTTGTGGTTTTCTGAATGGTTTCTGTCTGATGCAAAGAGATATTTCCTTCATGAGAGATGAGGACCACACCTACGTGTGGGTATAAGAAAAATATTTAGAATGTATGAAAGATATTGTTATTTTAGGAAAATGGTGGTTGTAGGCTCTCCTTAAAAAAATCCATGAATTCACCAACACCAAAGAATTAACCAGCTTTCTAGTACCAGGAATAACTTTTCACTAACCAAAGAAAATAACATGACCAAACCTAACAAGCTAAAAGCAGACTTGACCTATAAAGAAAGAAGAGAGGAATAATTGCTAAATCATAAATTCTACCACACTGAGCAACCTTAATTCAATAATATCTACACATTAGCTATAAAGACAACTTAATTTTCTCTTTTCTTAATGAGATTGTTCTATGTCATGCCTGTATAATATCCATGCAACTATTCTTTAGAATGACATCATAATATACTTTTAAATATAAATGACAGTGTTGTTACTTTTTCAAATCACAGGAAGTTCTTGATAAATACTATTGTCTAATTATAGGCTAGTGATTAAACATATCTGTGAAACAATATCAAATATCTACAGCAATTGATATGCATTTCAGTGGCCATTTCTAAATTCTTTTACATTGCTCCATTGACTATATTTAGTAAGTTTATTGCTTAATTAATTTTACTTATATACAATATATAAACTTTGGCTCATAATAAGTCATCTTAGAAACAAGTTCAAATGCATATGTTTGTAGTAATTTCAATATAGATGCTCACATATATTACTTTATTGTTTATTTTTGTTTAAAATCAATTTTAATAAATACTTATATGATTAAGAACTATAAGATATTCCAATATCATGTGAACAATAAAATGTGTTAGTTCTTATATATGTGTGTTCCTATATAGGTACTTGTTCGCATATACATACATGTATAAATATTTACTAATTTTTCAAGACATTGGAATTTTCTCTCTATATTTTTTTAATTTAGTTTATTAGAAATTGACCATGAAGCTGTTTCCAGGATTATTTCCAAGATCTTGTTGGTCTTGTAAATACTGCATAATATTTTTCTATTGCCACTTGAACATTTAGTAAGAAACAGAGGGTTAAATGTTTCCAACGTTAAAAACATAAGAATAATCACTTTTAAATTTATATGTACTATTTCATTGCTTATTTCTGAATTACTTTTAGTTTGATTTTAAAACCTTCTTTTTTCTTTTCTTTAGGAATATTTATGATGATGATAATGATGATGAAGATGATGATGATGTTGATGAAAATGAATCCTCATTCATAATGGTAAAATTACACAAATATCAGTATAGTACTGTGTGAAAGTTATATTTCTCTACTAACATTGAAGTCATCCTTCCATGTCAATTCATATAAATTCATTTTATCCTTTCTGTTTGATGGAAAATATTAAATGTATAAAATATATCTACATCTGTATATTGAATAATTTTGGAAGAATGCAAACAAAATTATTGTTAATGGGCAAGAGGAATAGAAACACAGTTTTACTATTTACAACTCATACTTCTATTTTGTTTGAATATTTAGCATAATATTTAACTTTGTCCTTTTAGTACCTTCATAATTTAAAAATAAAGAGGTATCTTGTGGAATCAATATTAGGAAACATGTATACCATAAGTTCTGAGAATACAATGACTCAATCATATTTCATTTACTATCCTAAGGAGAAACTTAATGCTACAAATAAATCTTCGAGTCACAAAGTATGGCTAGACAACAACAACCTGGGTTTACTTTATTTGCTTATACACATTCATTCATTGAGTATTTTATGATACAAAAACTCAGCAATTACCATACACAGTATAATAAATTGGAAAAAATACAAAGTTGCCTACTACAAAGGTGGCTGGCACAGTGTTATGAGACTTATTTCTCATATTTCAGTTCCTCATTCTAATTCCATATAAGTTTCTTTGAACTATCATAAACTTATTATCAAGCCAGGCGTGGTGGCACACACCTTTAATCCCAGTACTTGGGAGGCCGAGGCAGGCGAATTTCTGAGTTCGAGGCCAGCCTGGTCTACAGAGTGAGTTCCAGGATAGCCAGGGATACACAGAGAAATCTTGTCTCGAAAAACAAAACAAAACAAAACAAAAAAGTTATTATCAAAAAATACCAAACTATCAGAATAGTCAGTAATAAGTGTAAATGTAAAATATTGAAATATCTAATAAGTTCATCCTACTATGTATTGAAAACAATATAACAGATGAAACTAATGTTAATTCCAGAACTGAAGGATAATTTAATGCAAAGGGGGATTTTGATCCAATCACTTAAAATTGTTTTTTTTTTTTAATGTTCCTACATGTGTAAGATGTTTCTTGGTAATATTCATTCCCTACTACCCTCCTATAGCTCCCTCTATAACCTCTCCAACATGTCTCTCTATTATTTCCTTCCAGTTAACTCCTCCACAACTTCCAAAACATATTCCCACTTCCCTCCCAAGTTCATGGCTTTGTTTGTTTATTATTGTTGTTAATTTATAACTGACTAAATCCATTTAGTGATTCCCACATGTGCACAAGTGTAGGGTCATCCACTTATTCTTGGAGTCCCTAACAGTATCTCCTCCACCCTTTCATACACAATGAAAAGTGCTACAACATTCTTTAGCAGACATTAATTGACTTTATTTCCTCAGCTAGGGATAGAGCATCAAGAACCCCTCCCTTCTCTAAGATGGAATAGTAAATTCACTTGATATTGTGTAGGTCTTGTGTAACAACCACAGCTGCTAAGAGTTTATGTGTGCAGCAGTCTTTACATCCAGAGGTCAGCCTTTCACATCAGTAATACCCACCTTGCAGCTCTTACTTTATAGTTAATCTCTCTCCTACAATGAAATAAGTAGCCTTTCCTGATTAAAATAAGATACTTTGTACTTTCAAATTTTAAAGTATTTCTGTATTACATCTATATATTTAAATGAAGATGAAGTTTATCATTACCTGATCAAATGAAGATAAAAAATTATTATAGCCATTTAAGTTGATGGATTAGTTAATTTGCAATTCTTTTCTTTGTAGAATTTTATAAATTGTTTCATGAAGGCAAAAGCCCAAAACTGGATTGACTGTAAGTTTCTTTTTGTTCCCTTCTGTTCTTATAAATGCATTTCTCTCAATTGCTGCTTATGTTGAAGAGCTAAAATATAATGTCAGCACTAAACTTCTCAGAGTTGTTATAGAACATTTTTGTTATAGGTCTTATTAAAGGATAGTAGCATGAATAGATCATTTTATTAATATATGCATGCCACATGAAAATATCCTAATATCAATGGTTTGGTCAAAGGAATAGAAACAGGTATTCTAATAATTATACCTGTCTCAAAATTTCACTGACTTCATGAATTTTCCTTTTGTCAGTCATTTTACAAACTGACCGTTTCATATATGAAACTGTGTGTTACCCATTGAGTGATTTCTTTTCATGGTCTTTTACTTTTTATGTTCCGTAAAATACATGAAATAGAAAGCCTACTTTTTTTCTCTTTGTTAAAGAGGGATGATGTCTTTTACAGATGTGTTGATTTAATTTTATGACAAAACAGAACTATTGTGCAAACAATACTAGGGCATTATAATACTCTGTTAAACTGTTCTCTTGGACAGTGAGCGCTAAGAAATAGTTGACTATAAGAAAAATGTGCAACTTTGTGTAGCTTTGTGAGAAGACTTACTTACACTTTTTGATATAAACTGTTCAAATAAAGTAACCTAATATGAGCAGCTATTTAACCTAAACCTGCTGGAAAAATTGCTCTTGTTAGTAGCATTCCAAGAGAAGAGTAAATTTGATAAGTAGAGTAATTGTTACAGGCTGTATTATGGAGTGATAAACTTACAGTAATATATAAGAAAGTTAAATTTAATATTATATGAGCATATTTAAATTGGAATAATAAACATAGGCTTGTCTTGACCTTTTTCAAAGCAGTGGGTGATAAACTCAATATGTAAAAGTATTCCAAGAACAAACTTCCATCTTTATTATATTGACATACTTTAGTAGAAGTATTTTTTTTACTATCTTTAATTTTTTGTTAAAGTCCAGTCATTATCCTCCTCCTGTTCTGCCCTTCAAAAGTTTTTCATCCCATTCCTCCTCCCCCATCTCCAAAAGGATGTCTCTATACAACCAGAATCCCCATATCCTGCCAGGCCTCCCCATAACCTGTAGCCTCATGTCTCTCAAGGGTTAGGTGCCTCTTCTCATTGAGGCCAGACCAAGCAGTCCTCTACTGTGTGTGTGTCCAGGTCCTAAAACCAGCTAATGTGTGTTGCTTGATTTGTGGCTCATTGTCTGAGAGATCTCATGGGTCAAGGTTAGTTCAGACTACTACTCTTCCTATGGCGTCACCCTACTCCTCAGCTTCTTTCAGCCTTTCCCTAGTTCAACCACAGGGGTTCCCAACTTCTGTTCATTGGCTGGGTGTAAGTATCTGTGTCTGTCTCAGTCAGCTGCTTGTTGGGCCTCTCAGAGGACAGCCATGCTAGGCTTCTGTCTGTAAGCACACCATAGCATCAGTAACAGTGTCAGACCTTGGGGCCTTCCCTTGAGCTAGATGCCAATTTGGACCAGTGACTGGATCTTCTTTCCCTCAGTCTCTTATCCATTTTTGTCCATATAATTCCTTTAGACAGGAATAATTCTGAGTCAGAGTTTTTGCTTTGGAATGGCAACCCCATCTTTCCACTTAATGTTCTCTGTCTTTCTACTGGAATTGGACTTTGTAAGTTCCCTCTCCCCATTGTTGGACATTTCATCTTAGGTCCCTTCCTTTGAGTCTTGAGATTCTCTCACCTCCTGGGTCTCTGGTACATACTACAGGTTGTATATTTCTGTTCATTTTGTTGGACCATGGGGCTTCACTCCTAGTCCTCCACCCAATATACCTGATCATGTTCCCCTTCTTCCCTCCCCTCCTCTTCCCTCTCACACCCAGGTCCCTCCCTCCCTCTGCCCTCTGATTTCTTCTTCCTCCCAAATGGGATTGAAGCATCCTCACTTGGACCCTATGGCTTGTTAACCTTCTTGAGTTCTGTAGATTGTATCCTGGGTATTCTGTATTTTTTTTGGCTAATGTCTACTTATTAGGGAGTACACACCATGCATGTCCTTTTGGGTCTGTTATATCACTCAGGATGATATTTTCTAGTTCCATCCATTTGCCTGCAAAACTCATGATGTCCTTGTTCTTAATAGCTGAATAGTATTCCATGGTGTAAATGAAACACATTTTCTGTATTCATTCCTCCATTTTGAGATATCTGGGGTTGTTTCCAACTTCTAGCTTTCACAAATAAGGCCACTATAAACATAGAGGAACGCATGCCTCTGTGGCATGGTGGGACATCTTTTGGGTATGTACACAAGAGTGGTATAGCTGGGTCTTCAGGTAGATCTATTTCTAATTTTCTGAAGACCTCCAGATTGATTTCTAGCATGGTTGTACCAGTTTGCAATCCCACCAGCAATGCAGGAGTGATCCTCTATCTCCGTACCCTCTCCAGCATGTGTTGTCACCTGAGGTTTTGATCTTAGCCATTCTTATGGGTGTGATGTGAAGTCTCAGGGTCATTTTGATTTGTATTTCTCTGATCATTAAGGACTTTGATCATTTAAGTGTTTCTCAGCCATTTAAAATTCCTCTGTTGTAAATACTCTGTTTAGATCTATGTCCCATTTTTTGATTGGGTTGTTTGTTTTTTGGAGTTTAGCTTCTTGAGTTCTTTATATATTTTGGATATTAGCCCTCTATCAGATGTGGGGTTAGTGAAGATGTTTTTTTCCTCCAATCTGTAGGTTGCCAATTTGTCCTATTGACTATGTTCTTTGCCATACAGAAGCTTTTCAGTTCTATGAAGTCTCATTTATCCATTCTTGATCTTAGAGCCTGAGCCATTGTAGTTCTGTTTAGGAAAATTTCCCCTGTGCTTATGTGTTCAAGACTCTTCCCTACTTTCTCTTCTATTAGTTTCACTGTATCTGGTTTAATGTGGAGGTTTTAAGTGTATCCTTGATACACTTGTACTTGAGCTTTGTACAAGGAGGTAAGAATGGATAATTCGCATTCTTCTACATGATAACTGCCAGTTGTGCCAGCACCGTTTGTTGAAAATGCTGTCTTTTTTCCACTGGATGGTTTTAGCTCCTTTGTCAAATATCAAGTGACCATAGTTGTGTGGGTTCATTTCTGGGTCTTTAATTCTATTCCATTGATTAACATGTCTGTCTCTGTACCAATACCATGCTGGTATTGTTCTGTAGTACAGCTTGAGTTCAGGGATGAGAATTCACCCAGAAGTTCTTTTATTTTTAAGAATTGTTTTTGCTATCCTGGGTATTTTTGTTTTTCCATATGAAATGGAGAATTGCTCTTTCCATGGCTTTGAAAAATTGTGTAGTAATTTTTATGGGGATTGCATTGAATCTGTAGATTGCCTTTAGTAGGATGACCATTTTTGCTATGTTAATCCTACCAATCCATGAGCATATGAGATCTCCCCATTACTGAGGTCTTCTTCAATTTCTTCCTTGAAAGACTTGAAGTTCTTGTCATACAGATCTTTCACTTGTTTGGTTAGAGTCACACCAAGGTATCTTATATTATTTGTGACTATTATGAAAGGTGTTGTTTCTCTATTTTCTTTCTCAGCCTGTTTATCATAGTATAAAGGAAAACTACTGATTTGTTTGAGTTAATTTTATACCTGGCTACTTTGCTGATGTTGTTTATCAGCTGTTGAAGTTGTAGCCCAGAAAGTGGGTGGGGTTCACACAGGGTATGGGGGTGGGGTGAAGATGGGTCCTGAGTCTACTTGGCTCTTCAGGGTTCTCAGCTGCTGCAGTTGTTTGGGAGCATCCCTTACCTGTGGCCCTGGCTGTAGTGGACCTCCTGGGGGCCTTCAGAATGTGGAGTCTTCCCAGTAGCTTAGAAGTATTTTTTTAAAAAGCCAAATTGTTTTTATAGCATTATTAATCTCATTTACACTTATTTGAATGAGCTTTGATTTATATCCATTAAGTTACTTTAATTAAAACTGTAATTCATTTAAATTTCACATCTACCCTTACAGATTTAGGCTATTGAACTGCTGAGGTTAACACCATTTATATCACCCATTGAATAACAATAAAATACTGACAAGGAGATGGAATTTTGATCAAATATTGAAACAGAAACTACAAAATACAAAAGAACAAAGAAGAGGAAATGTATAAAACATTAATTTGAAATATAGAATATCTTTAGAGAAGTCTTGCCGGGCATGGTGGCACATGCCTTTAATCCCAGCACTCGGGAGGCAGAGGCAGGCAGATTTCTGAGTTCGAGGCCAGCCTGGTCTACAAAGTGAGTTCCAGGACAGCCAGGGCTACACTGAGAAACCCTGTCTCGAACTCCCCCCTCAAAAAAGAAAGAGAGAACTTATATTTAGAGAAGTCTTCATAAATGTTGAATTACATGGCCATGTATAAGGCTCAGAATTTTAGTAGTAAAAAGTATTATGTTTCTTAAATTGATTTTAAATTTTTCAATAAAAATTCTTTTTTTGTTTTTGTTTTTGTTTTTCGAGACAGGGTTTCTCTGTATAGCCCTGGCTGTCCTGGAACTCACTTTGTAGACCAGGCTGGCCTTGCCCTCAGAAATCCGCCTGCCTCTGCCTCCCGAGTGCTGGGATTAAAGGCATGTGCCACCACCCTGACTTTCAATAAGAATACTAATAGGATATATTTGGAAGCTAACACTAGTTTAAAAGTTAATAATGTAGAAGGTTGTATAAAAAAGCAAAAAGAGAAATTATATAATTAACTGATCATAAATATACATTAATAAATCATAAAAATATAGTACATAATATTTTCCAGAAAAGGTAAAATATTTTTATATTTTAATCAAAGAAATAATACATATATATCAAATGTACAAAATAATTAAATTTCAATAATGAGAATATTTGAAATTAGCAAAGAAAAAGTCATTCATTAGATGGTTTAGAGCAACTGTCAGAATCTTTAGAAAGAAGAAATATCATTAGATTCCTATTTTATATAATATACAGAAGTCAAAATGTTTGTGATTTAAATATAAAAATTAATAAAACTTTTAACAGTAAAAGCAGAAATAATATAATTTTCATATTTGTGGGTAACTATTAAAAATCTATGTACATACCACAATGCCATAAACAAAAGAGATAAATTTCAAATATATATGACAAATAAAGTATTAATCTCCTTAATATATCAATCAGTAAGTTAAAAATTAACAGAATAAGACAAAACAAAAAGAAATTCAAAACAAAAAAATTCTAAAATGACTATTGAAAAAGTAAGAAATACAAGTGGTTAAAATTAAAAATTGCCTTTTGTAGTGGGAAGAAAATCTGTCTAATACTGGTGAGCTATTAGATTACTGCAGACTTGTGAAAATGTTATGATAATTTGAAGTCTACATTTTTATGATATCCAAACTAATATTTTATTCCTTTTTGTTTTTGCAGGTTCCTGGTTTAGAAGGCTCTTGCCCACATTTTTTTCTGAGGAAGACCGTCATTCTTGGCCTAAAAATCGATTTTGTGCAATTGCCTGTACAGAACTGGGCCATGGAAAATGCGAGGGATGGCTCTGGCATAAAAGACCATCTAGAGGAATCTCTCTCTTTAGTTGGAAAAAATACTGGTTTATTTTGAAACACTCAACTCTCTACTGGTTCTCACATCTGAATGTAAGTGCACCACAAAGGAAAGGTCTGTCACTGAAAATAGTCTTTTGTGTTAGCATACACTTCTGGCAAATGAATAAATGCTCGTAAGATCTAATGTCAGGGATGAGCAATTGATGCTACTTCATGCTTTTAAAGACTGTCTAAGCTGTCTAATATATCTAGTAAAGGTATCTTAATCAATGCTTTTGAAATCAAAAATTCATTTTACTCTAAGCCCTTTCTTTCACTTATTAACTTCAAGAGGCCAAGCAATTTACTTATCTTCTTTGAAGCTCATTTTCTTTAAAACAAGTCAGAATGCTTGCCAAAAATTTTCATCCCACTTTCTCTTATGTATTGATCCTCTTCCTCTCAATCAGGTTAATCTCACAAACTTATAAGTACTAGGATCCTTTCATTTAGATGAAGTAAAATGAGTCAGTTGCATTTCCCTGGTCATAAAGCCCAACAAATATTTTGCAGTACAGAATTGACAAGGTCATAAGTTTTGTTTTGGATGTACTGACCATAAGATACCCAGAATGTATTCCCAGTGTGAAGAGGAATCCAGATCTTTCATTCAAGCTTGAGCATCTACCTTAACACCCTGACATGTACCGCCAGGCTGCTTCTTCTTCTTCTTCTTCTTCTTCTTCTTCTTCTTCTTCTTCTTCTTCTTCTTCTTCTTCTTCTTCTTCTTCTTCTTCTTCTTCTTC
>NC_034613.1:97017208-97032782 GCF_900095145.1 Mus pahari
GTGAGCATCCACTTCTGTGTTTGCCAGGCACTGGCATAGCCTCACAAGAGGCCGCTATATCAGGGTCCCTTCAGCAGAATCTTGCTGGCATGTGCATTACTATCTGCGTTTGGTGGCTGATGATAGAATGGATCACAGGATGGGGTAGTCTCTGGATAGTCCTTCTTGATACATCATTTATGCTTTCTGCTTTCATTAACTCAGTTAAAATGCCCCCCACACACACATTGTGGGGACAAATTTCAGAAGATAACCCTGACATTTTGTTGTTTCTAAGTCTAATAATTTCAAACTGTATTTTGCCTTTCCTCATTTTCATCCTGCCACTACTCTTAAACACTTTTTCAAAATTGTCATATCTTCCAAGTGACTTCCAAGTTTCTGTTATTCAGGAATCAGCTCTAAGTTTTCTTATTGTTACACATACCTTTCAATAAGAATATTACCCATATATACAACCTCAATTATTGTATGTATGATGGCTCACACATATTTATATCTACACCCTAAATTTTTCTTCCTGTATTTAGGACTCATAAGTTCAATGATCTCTCCATTAGGTTGTCTCGAGGTTTTCCCTATTTAGCATGTACAAAGCAAAATTCCTTATCGTGCCAACCATAAAATGATCTTTATGCTAAGGAGTTCTCCTCAACCCTGTATTATTTTGCCTCCTACAATGTATCCATATCTAGTTTAACAAAAATTATCCCCTAAGTATCTATCAAATTCATCATTTTCACTGTCTAGTCCAAGCAATTGTTACCTTTCAGAGAATTTTAATAGCCTCCAGTCTGTCTTGTCCTGTTCACTTTGGCCTTCCTCTAATTTAGTTTACCACTCTAATTAGCAGATCTTTTAAAGTATAAATTGCCATATCCATACTACCTCATCTCACCACATTTTTCAAAAATTTTCTTCCTTAATGAAATTCATCAACAACTTTCCATTATGACTCTTACACAAAAATGTCCTTCACATGGAATGGGCAGCCGGTCCATGAGTCCTGCTCTTCTTTCTATCTTGTAAACATCCTGTGATGTTTACATTCTAGCTATACTTGCCATTCCACTTCTATTTTCTCTAATGTGCTGTGCTTCATCCATTCATGGAATCTTTTCATGTGTTTTCCTTCTTGTTGTAATATTCCATGATTCCAATTGTTAACTTCATTAACAACCCACCTTTCCTTCAAATCTTACTTCAATACATCACTTTTTTAGGGAAGCCTTTCTTTATCCTACTCCACTCATTCAAATCTCATTATCTGTCATATCATCATATAACTTTGATCACAGATTTGGCCCCTTGTAATTCTACTTTATTATTTTTATATTAAAATTCTTCTCCTAGATTATAAACATTCACAAGTACTATAATTGTCTTCCCTGGCATCACCTTCACCAACTCAGCAATTTATCTCCCATATGGGGAAAAATATATGTACTCAGTGTATAATAATTGAATCAATGAGTATTTGTGATAGTAGAGTTAACATATGTAAAGAACAATTGCACAATGTCAGTCACATAATTCTTTAATAAATATTATTTCTTAGCATATTTTCCTCTTCCCCTTTCTCAAATAATATGGAAAAATTCCATTTTCAAATTTAAGTTTTCAAGAGCAAATATAAAATACCAAATGAATTCATATTCTGATGAAACATGATGAATATTGAAATAATTCTGATGAACTTAAACAGAAAGAAAATAGTACATTCTATCTACCATGTTTGTTTTATTTGAAGAATGTTTTCACAATTAATTTACTTGATATAAGATAAATTAATGTTATAGCACCTTTTTCAATGGTTCCAAATTCGAGAGTGACTTTTTATCAGATTATTATCAAATGTATAGGTTTTGACTTTTAGCTTCAAGATTACTAGGCTCATATTTTCTCATATCTTTAATACTTAAACTCTGCTTTGTGAGTTAAAAAATATTACAACCTAGCAATAATGTGATTCCCTTTTCAGCCTTGAAGAAACTGTAATTCAGAAAAAGTGACTTGGTAAACATAGGGAGATTTATAATGACTACAACTTAATATGTTCTATAAACATGCTGAAAGGTGTTCAACCTTGTGTCAATTCATGATAATGCCTTACAAATTTGATGAGGTCCTTATATGATATAAAAACACAAGGAATAGAAAATTATATTTCAAAATCTGCATTGTGATGTTCATATGCTAAACAATTTCATCCTTAGATGTTTCACTATTTGATGTTTTAGAAGCTTTGAAGGTGAAAATGATTGATACATGTAATCATCGTTCTGTGTGAGACAACTGAAGGTTTAGTAACATGCTAAATGCTGCTATAGCTGATTGCCTTGCTAGCCTTCATTGATACATATTTTTGTCTGCTTTGCCTTAATGATGGCGAGAGCTATTTGCATATTTTCAAATAATTCTGTACAATCATTAATTTAATAGTCTGTTGTTACCATTGCTGGTTTAATAAATGCATGGTCCATTTGCTTTGCAGAAAGCTATTTCAAGTGCATGCTAAGCAAACAGCATTCTTTAATAAGCATTCTAGAAAAAAAATGTTTGTGACAATACTGGTGACCTGGCTCTTGCTTCTCCATTTCAAGTAGTAGCATTATCTCTTAAATCTTAATGCTTCTGCTTATATTCTTTCATTCTTTCCTAGGACACCAAGGCTGATGGTTTCATATACCTACCAGAATTCCGAATTGACTTAGCTCCACATTGCAGAAGAGACCAGTAAGTAATGATAGACTTTTGAATTCAGAGTTCAAATTAATATTCTAAATAGAGCTATAAAAGGAGTCCAGTTTATACTTTTAAATTCTTCTAATAGTTCATTCTCTGATTGTTCAGGCTAGTAGAATTCGAGGATTATAGTGTGAGTATAACTTATAGTTAGTAGATTCCATTGGATTAACCTAATAGTTAAAATATTCCCTAGCTATGATACTACTCTAATATATTATTTACCTTTATTTAATTATGAACTATTTTAAAATAGGAATATTTTATGTAATAATCATAATATATATTTTTAATTTAATTTTACACTACATTTATTTATCAATAACATTAAATAAATGACTATAAAAGGTGATACAGCTTTAATCTTTTTATATCTTAAAATGTCTGCTAAAGTATTTAAGAATTAATGATTAAAGTAAGGCATGGGGCAGGGGAAGTTTGGGGAAACTGAGGGAAACCGAAAGGTACTTTGATCTATTGAATGGGAGGCCAGATACACCTGTAAATTTTATTTATTCCTCTCATTTTTATTATGTTCTTTATAGTATTTTCCTGCTCTTTTCATTTTAGAAAATACAATCCAATCATTATAATGACAAATAATTCATAGTACAAGTATTTTTTCTTACTTTTATAAGAATCCCTGTAGAATCCCCTCTACTTGTGGATTTGGTGCAGATGTTAATATGCCACACAGCAAGAGACTTCAAAGAAAATATTTACTTACTGAATGTGGCTTTCTTAGCAGAACCTAATTGGCAGGCTCTATTTTATATAGCTATTTCAGGCTATATAAAATAGTTGAAAAGGGGAGATTTGCTTGATTATTTTCTTGGGGTCATTAGTGGCTTTAAATCTTAAGGGTCCAGCCAAACACGAAGAGTCAAAAAATTAAAATTAAAAGTTATCAGCAGTCAAATATCAAAAGAGCTTGCCTTACTTAACTGTATTTAAGTATCCCTAAAGAAAATAAACTGCATACATATATGTAGACCAGTTCTTCACACTGTAATTCTCAAATATCCCCTAAGTCCTTCAGTTGATGGCCTTTAAAAATACATGAAGGTGAATTCTAGTGCATTTGCATCTTCTAAATTTGATTTATTCTTTTTCTTATGTCATTTACATAGTTAAGTGATAATGTAACTATAAACACAGTAAACTAAATGCTATAATATATACTTCAACTACCAAAAAATAGAAACCTTTTACAGCCCAAAAGACTGAAATTTCTTTGATAATTAGTTAATGAAATTCAAAATTGAAAATCAGGTTTACAGGCTGGAGAGATGGCTGAGTGGTTAAGAGCACTGATTACTCTTCCTGAGGTCTTGAGTTCAATTCCCAGCAACCACATGGTGGCTCACAACCAACTGTAGTGGACATCTGATGCCATCTTCTGGTGTGTCTGAAGACAGCTACAGTTTACCTACATACATGAAATAAATAAATATTTTTAAAATTCCACTAATTTAAAAAGAAAAAGAAAATCAGGGTTGATTTGTTTCGTATTTCCCTGATGACTAAGGATGTTGAACATTTCTATAGGTGCTTCTTGGCCATTTGAGATTCCTCAGTTGAGAATTATTTGTTTAGATCTGTACCCCATTTTTAATAGGGTTATTTGATTTTCTGGAGCNTATCTTCTTGAGTTCTTTATATATATTGGATATTAGTCCTCTATCAGATGTAGGATTGGTTAAGATATTTTCCCAGTCTGTTGGTTGATGTTTTGTCCTGATGACAGTGTCCTTTGCCTTACAGAAGCTTTGCAATTTTATGAGGTCCCATTTGTCTATAGTTGATCTTAGAGCATAATTCACTGGTGTTCTGTTCAGGAAGTTTTCCTCTGTGCCCATGTATTTGAGGCTCTTTCCCAATTTCTCTTCTAATAGATTCAGTGTATCTGGTTTTATGTGGAGGTCTTTGATCCACTTGGACTTGAGCTTTGTGCAAGGAGATAAGAATGGGTATATTTGCATTCTTCTACATGCCAACAGCCACTTAAGCCAGCACCATTTGTTGAATATGCTGTCTTTTTTTCCACTGGACGGTTTTAGCTTCTTTCTCAAAGATCAAGTGACCACAGGTGTGTGGGTTCATTTCTGAATCTTCAATTCTATTCCATTGGTCTACCTGTCTGTACCAGTACCATGCAGTTTTTATCACTATTGCTCTGTAATACAGCTTGAGGTCAAGGATGGTGATTCCACCAGAAGTTCTTTTATTGTTGAGAATAGTTTTCACTATCCTGGTTCTTTTGTTGTTGTTCTTCTGTCAAATGAACTTGAGAATTTGCTCTTTCTTTCTCTGTGAATAATTGAGTTGGAATTTTAATGGAGATTGCATTGAATCTGTAGATTGTTTTTGGTAAGAGGTCCATTTTTACTAGGTTAATCCTGCCAATCCATGAGCATGGGAGATCTTTCTGTCTTCTGAGTTCTTCTTCAATTTCTTTCTTGAGAGGCTTGAAGTTCTTGTACAGATCTTTCACTTGCTTGGTAATTGGTACACCAAATATTTTATATTATTTGTGACTATTGTGAAGGGTGTCATTTCCCTAATTTCTATCTCAGTTCATTTATCCTTTGAGTAGAGGAAGGCTACTAATTTGTTTGAATTAATTTTATATCCAGCCACTTTGCTGAAATTGTTGATCATCTGTAGGAGTTCTCTTGTGGAATTTTTAGGGTCATTTAAATATACTATCATATCATTGACAAATAGTGATATCTTGAATTCTTCCTTTCCAATTTGTGACCTCCTTTTCATGTCTAATTGCTCTGACTAGAACTTTGAGTAGTATATTGAATAGTCAGGGAGACAGCAGGCAGCCTTGTCTTGTCATTGATTTTAGTGGGATTGCTTCAAGTTTCTCTCCATTTAATTTGATATTGGCTACTGGATTGCTGTACAACAGCTTTTGCTGTTTAGGTATGTGTCTTGACTTATGGATCTGCTCTGTAAACATCTTTAAAATCCATTTGGTTCATAACTTCTATTAGTTTCTCTGTGTCTCTGTTTAGTTTCTGTTTCTATGATCTGTCCATTACTGAGATTGAAGTATTGAAGTCTCCCACTATTATTTTGTGAGGTTCAATGTGTATTTTGAGTTTTAGTGAAGTTTCTTTTATGAATGTGGGTGCCTTGCGTTTGGAGCATAGATGTTCAGAATTGGTAGATTTTTTTCTTTGATGGATATCAAGTTTTCTTCCTCATCTTTTTAATAATTATTGGTTGAAATTCAATTTTATTGAATATTAGAATGACTACTCCATCTTGTTTCTTGGAACCATATGCTTGAAAAATTCTTTTCAGCCATTTACTCTGAGGTGATGTCTGTCTTTGTCACTGAGGTACATTTCCTGTATGCAGCAAAATGCTGGGTCCTGTTTACATATCCACTGTACTGCATGTCTTTGTATTGGGGAATTGATTGAGTTCATTGATTTTTCATTAGATATTTATTTTATTTTATTTCAAATGTTGCCCCCTTTCCTGGTTTTCCCTCAGAAAACCTGATATCCCCTCCCCCTTCCCCTGCTCACCATCCCACCCACACCAGCTTCCTGGCCCTGGAATTCCCCTACACTGGGACATAGAGCCTTCACAGGACAAAGGGCCTCTCCTCCCATTGATGACCTACTAAGCCATCCTCTGCTATATATGCAGCTAGAGCCATGAGTCCCTCCGTGTGTTTTCTTTGATTGGTGGTTTAGTCCCTGGGAGCTCTGGGGGTACTGGTTATTTCATATTGTTGTTCCTCCTATGGGGCTGCAGACCCCTTCAGCTCCTTGGCTCCTTTCTCTAGCTCCTTCACCGGGGCCCTATGCTCAGTAAAGTATTTGGATTTAATCTTTTATGTGTGTTTCTAGACTAATTTGAAAATAATTTTTAAAAACTTCTTAAAGAGGTTTTCTAAATAGAGGCCAGCATCCCTATTTTACAAATGAGTAAGGGTAGATGTTTTCTACCAGTTCCTGAGAACATTGCCTGGCACCAAGTAACCTTTTAACACATAAGATGAATAGAAAAGAATTGAACTAACTGTAAAATTCACAGTAATTGAAAATAATGTTCTAATACATGATGCGGTGTAAGGATGATAATTTCTTGCTAGAGTAGGATGAAAGTATGTAATCAAGGTGATTATAGAAAAAATTTTGTATAAAAGTTGATACCATAAAACTCAGCCTTGTAGAGAGACTTATAAAATCTACAAGGGAGCAATCACAGCTTCTGTTACTAGGGACATCATCAAATTATATTGCATTGACTAGAAAATACTGTGATAGAAACTATACAAGCATTTGCTTTTGACCAAAAGAAACTTGGTGTTATGAATATCCATACTATTAAATAGTACCCTATATTACATCAATTATTATCAATTTGATGCTCTTAAGGTTCTGTTTTAATAGAACATTTTTAAAATGTTTGTTGTTTTGTCTTTATTTCCATAATTTACTACTGGACAGCATATATTTTATGCCTTTTGTTTGTTTAAGCGAATGATCCCTAAACTCCTGTGGTCCTGTGGAAGACCAAACAGATAAAATTTATACCACTCCTGTGAGTATGGAATTTACAGGGAAAGCTAAATTATTTTCACTCTACAGAAATAAATAGTATCTTTCAAGAAAAAAAATCAAATATTCTCAGAGTAAAGAAGTAGTGTCCTCCTTAAGATTCTGATGCTAACATTTTACCTTTGGCAAGTTATTTAAAAATTTAAAGGCTTCATTTTACATAGATGCAACCTTCCTAGTACTTAATATAGTGAGTGCTTCATGTTGTGGTGACCCCTCCATTATAGAATTATCCTCATTCCTACTTTATAACTATAATTTTGCTATTGTTATGAGTTGTAATGTAAATACTGTGTTTTCTCATAATCTTGGTAAACCCTGTGAAAGGGACATTCGTTGAAAACCACTGTATTAGATATTTTAATATATGGCTGTTTCAGTCTTTTCAGAGTTCACAGTATTAATTGTTCCACTTATTGTTAGAAAGTGAAATGAATTCTCTGCTCTTTGCCTTTTTGCCACAGTGCTTTCCAAGCCACCCATGCAAGCATCAAGGATTTCTACTTTGCTGGTACATGCTTGGATGAGATGAATTAGTAAGTAGTTTATGCTAATTTATTCACTTAATGCATATTGAAGAACAATTATGTTACAGGTATGTCCTTTAATCAAAGAAAATAATGACCTTTTAAAAATAAAAATTATTATATTTTCATCCTATTGTGATTTAGTATACTAAAGGCCAGGGTACAAGTGTGTAGAAATAAATGAGATGGAATAAGGCTTACAGGTAAGGTACATTGTTACACTGAAATGTTTATGAACCTTCAAATAAATAACTTTATTCCAAGAGGCAAAGAAATAGTTGAACACATTTCAGAAATAGGTAAGATCATACAGAGAAGCTAGGGGAAATAAAGACTAAAGGCCTTACAGTGAGATAGGTAAAAAGGCTTATTTGGAGTATAATGATGGCAATGAAATTAAAAACCAGTAGATATATTTAAGATACCTTTTGGAAGTAAACACAACTCAGTTTTCTAAGGTTCTTGAAGGTGTAGAAAGTGTCAAGGATGACTAGGTGTGTGATTCATAAACCAAGATAGATTTCATCATAATTTTCAATAAGATGGGGACAAGTAGAAGTGTATCATGTTTCTGGGACAAGAGTATGAGTTTTGTCTGAGAGCATGTAGGGTGTCTTCATATGGAATTTAAAGTAGACAGTTCTTTTCAGTAGAGCTCAGAATAAAAGACTCACCTGGAGATATAATTTGTGAATTGTCTACATTGATAATAATATTTGAAGCCATAGGAATACATGATAACAATCTGTACAGTGGTTCTCAAGGTCAGAATATACTATAGATCTTATTTAAACACATATTCCTGGGGTCCATATCTAACTCATACAACTTAATCATTTAACAACCTCTGGGTAATGATGAGGATTTTGATGACTCTAGGATTCTGAGAAACACTAACCTAGAAAGGGGACGTAAGAAAGATAAGAGTGAAAAGGGACCTCTGGACAATTAAATGTTTAATAGCTGAGTATAACCTGTAAATTAAAAATTTCAGAAATATGGGCATAATTGCAATGATTTCTAATCATAATTATTTTATATACTTCTGAGATTGTGTAGCAGAGATGGTTTTATGCCCTTAAGGAAGAAAAAATGTTAAACTTTCTAACTGAGGGCTTTTTATAACTACAATTTATTTGCATTTATGATATTTGCCCCAGAAGTTAGTATGTGAATATATATAGATACAAGCATAAGTGCTCATTTCCCTATCCTAAGTTATCTAAAAATGTGCCTAAATTTACACACCAAATTATTTAAGTCAGAACTGTCTAATATTTATCTTACTGTGTGTTTTCAGTGTAAAACTGAAAGCCAAATACCTTTAGATACCTTATGTAATAGTTTCATTCAACATTCATCAGTAATCACAGTGGTTTTAGTAGCATTTACAAATACAGAACAAATAAGATATTCTATGTACTATTGTTGGTGCTTTTGAAAATCTTGGGAGAATGGTTGACAATAACTTATTTTATTGAAGTGATTGTTCAGCTGCCTTTGCAGGTTGATATTGCTTTTTATAATAAAGACATGTGTGTTATTTGATTACTTTTCCATTAAATTGCTAGAATTTTTGAAAGACTGCACAATACAATTGACAAAACATTTCTTATTTATCTTCATTATTCTGCTGTCCATAAATTGTCTATAGCTCTGTGCCACAAATTAGTTGAAAATTTATTATTCTTTCAAATATATCACCTTTAATCTTTGTATATATTAAACATCATGTCTGCAGAAGTAGATGGATGAAATTTTACCACTGTAACAAAAAATTCATGTAAATAAAATATGTGCTTCCAGACATTAATTCCAAATTAAAATAACATTTTTGGTATTTTAAACTCCATCCTACAAATTTTAAGGTGAGTTGACTAACATTAACAATGAATCTTTCTCTATAGCAGGGTCTATATTCATGTTTAATTAGAATTAAATTAAATTACCCTTAATTTCAAAGAAAATATTGCTAACATTTGTATTCAACATGCCGGAAGGAAACGTTGTTCTTCCCTTAGTGAGTTTATTATATCCCAATCTCAATTTTAATTATGTGGAATTTAATACTGGTACATTCCTACTGTCTATAATTTATGCCTTAGAGACCCAAGCACAACTTTCTTATTGTCTGGTGGAAAATATAACCTCCTTCTTGACAGCACTTAACTAATAACTTTTTATAAGAAGAAAATAAAATTCTAACAATTACCAGAGATGCTACGTGAGCTTTCCAGAAAAAGGAATTCTAATTAGAATAGCTAGAATCCTTCTGAAAAGGCATCAAAAATATACTTAAACAATAAGTGGATTTTATGCTGTCAAGATAGGAAGTAAAGGAAGATTGGCATTTGGGAGGAAATAGAGAAGAAGGGATGTGTTTAAGTATAATCATGCCTGTTGGTCTCTTGTCTTCATGAAGAAGAAGCTGTGGTGCTTCAAAAGAGTTAAATCCATTACATGTTCATTAAATGGTGTACAAAAGAGTTAAAATGTGTCATTAGCTACAAAATGACTAACAGAAACAAGTCTCAGACATTTGGCTGCTTAAATAACATCAAAACAATTCAGCTGTTTCAAAGCAAAAGTGTTTTAACCCTGACAATTAACATATGACTCATTCTCCTTACCTTTTAATGTTCAAGTGCAGTCTAAGTGAATGTATTTCATGGCATTCTCTCTATAAGAATTTTTTCTAGTCTAGAAATGCTAAAAGTACTCTCTGAAAAATCTTTGTTGGTTATATTTAAAATATTCAAATTACTATGTCATAATGTGCTGCAAGAACCCAGAAATCTTCATAAATTTTATTTAATGTAAAAATTTAACAAGTAAAATTTATTGAGAAAGGAGTTAAAGCCAGCCTATAATTATTTTCATTTTCAGTATTTACTATTATTTTTCCTTCAAAATCATAGAATGTGATATTATTTAAGAAGTGAAAGAAAGGAGACATAAATTGTTTCAATTAAGATAAATAAATACTTGCCTATATTGAAATATAATTGACTTCAAAGATACACATGGAAAAAGAAAATTAAAACATTGAAAGTTATATATGGCTGAACCACCCTTAGCTCATCCTATCTCATCTGCTAGCTGAAGCTAAGTAGGGAGGAGCCTTGATAGTACTTGGGTGGGAAACAGTTTTAACAAATATATTTTACAACTATTTTTTCTTTTAATTAGTGAGAGAGATGGCATACTTTGATAACAGAAATAATTACTTTACAAAATGCATTGAGTTCAAGAGATGACTAAAATGTCATCTAAATCAGTATAATTTCACTGATTTAACATCTAATATCAAACATCTAATATCAAATAGCTTTTAATATGAATTTGATTAATATGAAGTCATATTTTGGGTAATATTAGACACATAGAAAAAAAGAGTAACCCTACATTAGTGTAATTTTTGTCTACCAACTAACTTCATATATATATATATATATATATATATATATATATATATATATATATATATAATTTAGATAACAAAATTATTTTAAGTGGTATGTTAACACAAACCTATGATTTCAACACTTCTGCTCAGGCAGCAGATCCTCAAGGGTACCTCAACTACATTGTGAGATCTTGTGTTAAAGTAATTCTTTAAGAAATTAATAATCTATACTGATAGTATATAAAATAAATAAATATAAGTATTGTTGTAGTAACAAAATCCAGAAGTAAAGATCCATCAGTGGAGTTTTTCAACTTGATGGAAATAGTTGTAAATTTAAAATATAAAGTTGTGACTTTAATATATGTTATACAATTGCAGTGGTAGCCATTCTAACTGGTGTGAGGTGGAATCTTAGGGCTGTTTTGATTTGCATTTCCCTGATTTAAACTGAATCATATAAGTGCACATAGAAAATGAAAGTATGAAAAAAGTTTCCCTTGAAAATGGAAACTGTATGTAGCACAGTGGTAGAACATGGAAACTAATTGAAAGCACAAATGCCCAAATTAAATCAGGAAAAATATGAACTTTGAGTCAAGAGTTACTTTTTAAAAAATAAGGGCAAGATAAATACATTTGTTGTCAGTATTGGTGATCTGAAGCACATCTAGGGAGCTACATGATGAAATGAACATGCTGACTCCCAAATGCACAGGTTTTACTCTGACCTCTACAAACATACTATAGTACATGTGATATGCTTTGTTTTACATGTACTATAAAAGCATGACAGCATGCACATACAAACAAATGCAAATACATAAAAATATACAGAAACACACATTATTAAGTAATCATGAGAAATTGTCTAGGTTAGGTAGACCACTAAGTTGGTCATAAAATAAGATTCCATATATTTTTAAAGGATTAAAGTTTTTAAAGTATCTTTCCTTAGCTAAAGGAAAGAAAAATAAAAGTCCTTACAAATAACTCAGAACCTTTAATTAATCTGATATAAAAACTCTCAACACATTAATTTCTACTATTAAAAAATTTATATGTCCATGTACCTTTTAAATCAAAAAAGTAACAGAATTAAAACTTTCAAGTCAATATTATTTTCAATTTGGCCCTCCATAAACCACTGAATGTTAATTTACTCACTTTTTTCATCTCAATAGAGAAGGGCCATAGCATTTGAGACCAAAAAGCCCAAAGAACAGTAAATTCATTCAATACTCAAAAACAGTATTTCAAAGACCAGTAATGGAATTATAAACTGAAAATTCCAAATGGTGGCTATTATCCAATGAAGTACATACAAATATATCTGTCATGCAGAACTTTACAGATAACTCTTAGTAAACACACTCTTACTACAACTAAAGGAATCATGGGTTTTCATTGTTCTTAAATCTGACTGAATTTACAAGTTCCCAATGCAGCAAAAAATTGCAGTATGTGATGTTTTATGATTAATAATTGCTTATTTGTTTTATATTAACTATCACCATGATACTTAGGTAACTTGAGAGACAGACAAGAAAAAAGGCAAGACTAGACATTCTATATAGACATTTTCTCAAGAGTAAACATGTATAAAAGACTGACGAACTTTTTTGATCACAGATTTTAAGCTTCATATATTGAGAAGCCTTTATACTCTTGTTCTCCAGTGAGTATAAGTCAAATTCAATTTTATTTCAGTTCTGTCTGGTAGGAATAGAGGTTAGAAACATAATTGAATTGTTATTTCTTGTTTCTATGTTTCATGTTTGTTCAAAATAATACTTCAACTCTCAATTATTTTATGAAAAATAATCCACAAATATGTTGGGATTAAACAATATACTATAGAACAACACATGAATCAAAGAAGTCAAATGAGAAATTTAAAATTACTTTGACGTAGAAAAATAAAAATAAAGAATATAAAATATACCAACAATTTATGAGATACAGCAAAAGCAGGGATAAGAAGGAAGTTATAACCATAAATATTGCCTTATTATGTTTTGTGGTGCTATAATAAAACACATGTCCAAAAGCAACTTGGCAAAGCAAGTGTTTATTTGGCTTACATGTCCCCACCAATGACAAGAGAAATCAGAGTAGGAACTCAACTCTAGAACCTGGAGGCAGGAACTAGAGTAGAAACCATAGAGAAATGCTGCATACTGACTTGCTCCCCTTTGATGGCTCAGGGTGCTTTACTCTAGAACAACCAGCCTAGGAGACACCTCCTACATTATTCATTAGTCAACAAAATGCCCAATAGACCTGTATGTGACCAGGTCAATCATATGGAGCCATTTTCTGGATTAAGATTCCTTTCTCTCCAGTGACTCATTTGTGCCAAAATGAAAAAAAAAATGAAACCCAGCCAACATAAATGTACACATACACAAACAAGAACGATCAAAAATTAACAACTAAAATTCACCCCTGTAAGAACAGTGAAACAAACTAACCTTAAATCTAGAAGGAAAGACATGGTCTTGATAGAACAAATCTTTTTTTTTTAATTTTTTTAGGATATTGTCTTTATTTACATTTCAAATGTTATCCTCTTTCCCAGTTCCCCCCATCCCATCCTCCCTCTCCCTGCTTCTATGAGGGTGTTCCCCTACGCACCCACCCACTCCTATTTCCTCGCCCTCAAAGTCCCCTACATTCGGCCATCTAGCATTCTCAGGACCAAGGGCCTCTCCTCCCATTGATGTCCTACAAGACCATCCTCTTCTACATATGCAGCTGGAGCCATGAGTCCCATCATGTGTACTCTTCGGTTGGTTTTTTAGTCCCTGGGAGCCATGGGGAGTCTGGTTGGTTGATATTGTTGTTTTTCCTATGGTGTTGCAAACCCCTTCAGCTCCTTCAGTCCTTTCTCTAACTTCTCCATTGTAGAACCAATCTTAATGAGTTCAGTTCCCAGAACCCACACAGGGTAGCTTACAACCTCAGCCATAAAAGTACTAATACTGTAAAATTCTTAAATTAAATTCACAAATATAGAAAATTGAACCATGGGAACATACGTGTGAGACATTTAGTGGAGATACATTTAAGTTCTGCCTGATTTAAAACTCCTGATACTTACCACTACATAGGAAAATAATTGAAATGATAAATTTTATTGTGGTTTCTTTAACCACAGCAGTGTGTAAAATACTTCAAATAATTATGTCATGTAAATACATTAAAATTATCCTAATTCAGTAGATATTAAAGTTGCCTATAACAATATCAATTACCCATGATGACTCACAACACACATGGAATGGAAAAGAATTTTATTAATTTGATAAAAATAGCCATAAATAAAATAGATTTAGCATCAGAATTAATCTGAAATAAGTACTTCGTTCTAAGATCAGGAAGAAAGCTGAAGTGGCTATTCTTATTATATATTCAATATTATAATTGAGATTTTTATTCTGTATTGTCAACCAAGAAAGGTGAATAAATAGGGACATTTGTGTTTACAGGTAACTTGATTATCTATATAGAAAATTGATCCAAGTCATTTTGAAAGCGATGTGTAATAAATGAAATGATCAAGATTCTAGGATTTAAAAATCAATATACACAAATCATTTGTATTTCTTTATTTCAACCACAAAAGCAATCAGAAATTAAATTCTAAAATGCCATTTAAAATAGTATCCAAATATATTAAATACTTGAATGATTCAGCAAGAAGGCTCAGCAAATAAGGGTGCTTACTACCAAACCTGAGTTTTATCCTCAAGACCCACATGGTTGAAGGAAAGAACCAACTCATGTAAGTTGTCCCATCTATGTTATCAATTATAATATATTAAATTACAATATAATAAATTTTGATATCTACCGTGACCTTTATATAAAATAATAAAGGCAATGCTGTATTAGTAGAGGAGAGGACTGAGGATGTAACTCAGTTGATTGGTTCAGTGATTGCTCAGTAATGTGTAAAGCACGTGATTTGATACTCAGCACTGTGGAAACCAGGCATAGTTGCTCTTGCCTCTAATGCCAACACTATAGAGGCAAACACAGGAAGATCATGTCAGAGTCATCTTCTATAAAGCATGTTTGAGGTCAGCTTGAGATACATGAGACCCTACAATACACATACACAAATGTAAACATACACACAAGAAGAAGGAGGAGGAGGAGGGAGAAGAAGAAGAAGAGGAGGAGGAGGAGGAGGAGAAGGGATAAGGAGAAGAAGAAGAAGAAGAAGAAGAAGAAGAAGAAGAAGAAGAAGAAGAAGAAGAAGAAGAAGAAGAAGAAGAAGAAGAAGAAGAAGAAAGAGAGAG
>NC_034613.1:97032832-97037503 GCF_900095145.1 Mus pahari
AGAAGAAAGAGAGAGAGAGAGAGAGAGAGAGAGAGAGAGAGAGAGAGAGAGAGAGGAAGAGACGAGATAAATTATTGTAATAATGGGAAGAACAAACATTCTAGGCAAGTTATTAGAATCATAGTCCACAAATATACTGGCAAATTGAACCATTGAATTGAAATATCTTATTTTTGATTGATAAAGAAAATTAAAATACAAAATACAGAAAAATATTTACAAATCCTGCATTTGAATATGGTTATATCCAAAATATACATTGAATTTCAATAAGTGAATAAAATTTTTTTAAAATGTAAATAAAGAAAATATACAATAAAATACTTTTTAAAAGAAAAGAAAAATTATGAATAAAAATATTTGACTTGATACTTAGTTATCAAAGATATTTAGATAATAGATAATCATGAAAAATAATTTCCAACATTTTCACTCATCGTACCACTTATTAAAAATGGTCAAAATAAAATCGCTGACAGTACTGATCACTGTTGATAGTACAGAGTGACTAGACTATCCACCCATTTTTGCTAGTAACAGAAATGCTGCAAATTACATTAGGAAACAGAAGTTAAACATGTACTATACACATCGTCCCGTCATTCCAGACTTATGCATTTGGCCCAAAGAAATAAAAGTATATATCTGTACAAAGGCTTGTAAAACTAAAGTCTGGTCATTATGATCTGTGAAAACTACCTTTACTGACATAGTATGCCTTAGGCAAAGTAATGAAGTTTTTGTGAAACTAAATATGTGTCTCAATAGGATACCACACTGAAAAATTACTTGTATTAAACATATTTTGTATGTTTGATTTTTAGATTTATATATTTTATTTATATGAGTACACTGTAGCTGTCTTCAGACATACAAGAAGAGAGCATCAGATCCTATTACAGATGGTTGTGAGCCACCATGTGGTTGCTGAGAGCAGTTGGTGCTCTTAACCACTGAGCCATTTCTCCAGTCCTTTTCCTTATTCTTATTTATTTATTTATTCATTCATTTAAATTATTTTATTTACATTCTAGTCATTGCTCCCTCTCAGTCCCTCCTCCCACAGTTCATCCTCCCATTCCTTCTCCCCCTTGCCTCTGAGAGGGTGCTCTCTCCCCCACCAGACCTTCCCCTTCCCTGAGGCCTCAAGGCTCTCCAGGATTAAGTTCATCCCCCCCACTGAAGCCAGAACAGGTAGCCCTCTGCTAACATACATGCTAGGGGCCTTGGACCAGCCAGTGTATGCTCCTGGTTGGTGGCTCAATCTCTGGGAACTCTCTGGGGTCTGGTAAGTTCAGATTGATAATCTTCCTAAGGGGCCACTCTCCCCTTCAGCTTCTTCAGTATTTCCCCTAATTCCTCTATAGGGGTCCCCAACTTTAGTTCAGTGGTTGTGTGTAAGCATCTGCATCTGTCTCAGCCAGCTGGTAGTACGGCCTCTCAAAGGTCAACCATGACAGGCTCTTGTCTGTAAGTAACAGTGTTGGGCCTTGGTGCCCTTCCATGAGATGGAGCCCAAGTTGGGCTGGTCATTGAACCACCTTTCCTTCAGTCTCTTCTCCATTTTTGTCCCTGTTCTTCTTTTAGATTGGAGTAGTTCTGGGTCAGAAATTTTGACTGTGAGTTAGTAACCCAGACCCTCCACTGGAGGCCCTATCTACTCTTCGAATTCCCTCTCCCCAATGTTGGTCATTTTGGCTAAGGTCACTCCCATTGAGTCCTTAGAGTCTCTCACCCCCAGATCGCTGGTACTTTCTACAGTGTCTCCCCACCTCCCACCACTGATGCTGCTTACTAATACTCTCCATCCATTCTTTTTGGCCATCTGGGCTTTTCTCCTGCCCTCTCATACCTAATCCTGTTCCCCTTTCCCCTCTCCTCCCCTGTCCCACTCAGGTCCCTCTGTCCCTCTGCCTCTCGTGATTATTTCCTTTCCACTTCTAAGTGGAGTTGAAATCCCACTTGGGAATTTCTGTTAGTTATACTTCTTATGGTCTGTAGCTTGTATCCTAGGTACTCTGTTTTTTTTGTTGTTGTTGTTGTTGTTGTTGTTGTTGTTGTTGTTGTTGTTGTTTTGGCTAATAACCGCTTATGAGTAAGTACATACTATGCATGGACTTTTGGGTCTGAGTTACCACACTGAGGATGATATTTTCTAGTTCCATCCATTTGCCTGCAAAATTCATGATGTCCTCATTTTTAATAAATGCACAGTATTCCATTGTGTAAATGAACCACATTTTCTGTATCCATTCTTCTGTTGTGGAACACCTAGGTTGTTTCCAGCTCCTGGCTATCACAAACAAAGCCACTATGAACATAGTGGAACATGTGCCCCTGTGGTATTGTGGAGCATCTTTTGGGTATACGCCCAAGAATGGTATAGCTGGTTCTTCAGGTAGAAGTATTTCCAGGTTTCTGAAGAAATGCCAGACTGGTTTCCAGAGTGGTTATACCAGCTTGCAATCCCACCAGCAATGGAGGAGTGTTCCTCTTTCTCCACATCCTTCCCAGCATCTGTTGTCACCTGAGTTTTTGATCTTAGCAATTCTGATTGATATGAGGTGGAATTTCAGGGTCATTTTGATTTGCATTTCTCTAATCACTAAGGACTTTGAACATTTCTTTAAGTGCTTCTCAGCCATTCAAGATTCTGTTGTGAATTCTCTGTTTAGCTCTGTACCCCATTTTTAATTGGGTTATTTGGGTTTTTGGAGGTTGACTTCTTGAGTTTTTTATTTTGGATATTAGTCCTTTGTGGGATGTAGGGCCAGTGAAGATTTTTTCCCAATCTGTAGGTTGCAGATTTGTCCATTGGGCAGTGTCCTTTCTCTTACAGAATCTTTCCAGTTTCATGAGGTCCCATTTATCAATTGTTAATCTTAGATCCTGGACCATTGTTATTGTGTCCAGAAAATGTTTCCCCTGTGCCAATGAGTTCTAGGCTCTTTCCCACTTCCTCTTCTTAGATTCACATTTTATTAGATACCTTGAATCCCTTGATCCACTTGGACTTGAGGTTTGCGCGAGGTGATAAATATGGATATATTTTCATTCTATTACGTACAGATAGCCAGTTAGAACAGCACCTTTTATTGACGACTAGAATTAGTGTTTGATAAATTACATCACTCAGCTTTTAATAAATATACACATTCACCCATAAGATTATGGGTGCTTAGATGTAATAAGAAGACAAAAATGATGAAGGCCATGCCTCTCATCAACAGGCTATGAGTGGATGAATATTTAAAAGAAAATAGTGAAGCAGTATAATATATGCTGCAATAGAGATATGGGCAGTCCTCCTAGGAGAGGACTTAAGTGAGGCAGCACTGAAATTTTGAATTTACCCTGAAGGAGATCCAAAGTTACTGAAAACTTTTAACCATCAATATGGTAGTGATTGATTTATGTTTAAAGGAGATCATACTGTTTGATAGTATGGAAGACAGATTTAACAGAGAAAAATTAGCAGCATATATGATCATTAAAAATATCTTAGGTGAGCGTCATGATTCATGTCCATAATCCCAGCACTTAGGAGGCTGAGGCAAAGGAATTAAATTGTCTACATAGAGTTGTAGCTGGAAATAGTAGAATGCAATTGTAGTTCTAGCCACTAGGGACAGTAAAGAAAAACATAGGAGTTTCTGATGAGACCAGCCTGCACTATATAGGAAATTGAACAATATTCTGATTCAAATGTATGTAATTGGAGCTAGGCGGCAAATTATTCTATTATACCTAAAGTCAGCCACACTGAGGATGAAATATTGTTAGATATATAAATGTATATTCCATAGGACATGACCACAAACTGGATCTGGAATGCATGATGATGGTTTTTTTTTTCCTTTAGAGAATTCAAATAAATTTACTTTCTTAGTATCCTACCCAGAAAAGTATTAGAAATGATGTCATCCAATCTTTGATAAAATTTTCTATTTCATCCTCATCAAAAAAAGAAAAGTCTGGAAGTTTAATTTAAAAATTTTCAATGTTGTTTATACATCTTATCTAAGCAACTACTAGCCTTTTAAATTTAATGTTTACCACAACAATTTAAACAGCTCATGCAGAAGAACAGAAACTGTGTTTACAGACGATATAACAAAAAATTTGGAGATGTTCGTTTCAGTGAGGATATCTTTATCTTAATAATGGAAGACATCAATTTCCTCTCCTTTATAAAGTATTGTCAAAGCAGGACGCTCCTAAGTTATGTGGTTAGATATGTTAGATAACTAGATATACAAAAGGAGATTTTCATAACTGAAGAATATCCAGGATATGTGCAGCTGAGACCTGATATATATAACTTAACAAAAATCACAAATTATTTTATTAAATTACTGTACTTAATTCACCAAAATAAATTTATATACATAACATACCAACATACTTCATGGCAATTATTTGGCTTTACATTTCTACACATATAATCAGGAAACCCTCAGAAAGGGAATATTGTGTTGTACAGCTGTGTTTGTATTGGAACAATAATTCCAAACAAATATAATTGTTTTTATAAAGCACAACTAAAGCCCATATATACAAGATAGAAATAATGGTTTAACTATTTTCCTTCCATTTCTATTCTTTCACTACTGTGTTGCAATTTTATGAGGTCCCTTTCGTCAATTCTTGATTTTACAGCACAAGCCATTG
>NC_034613.1:97037896-97071189 GCF_900095145.1 Mus pahari
GGTTCTTTTATTGTTGAGAATGGTTTTTGCTATCCTAGGTTTTTTATTATTCCAGATGAATTTGCAAATCGCCCTTTCTAATTCTGTGAAGAATTGGGTTGGAATTTTGATGGGGATTGCATTGAATCTATAGATTGCTTTTGGCAGGGTGGCCATTTTGACTATGTTAATCCTGCCAATCCATGAGCATGCACATGCCAGCAAGACTCTGCTGAAGGGACCCTGATATAGCAGCCTCTTGTGAGGCTATGCCAGTGCCTGGCAAATACAGAAGTAGATGCTCACAGCCAGCTATTGGATAGAACACAGGGCCCCCAATGGAGGAGCTAGAGAAAATACCCAAGGAGCTGTAGGGGGCTGCTGCAACCCTGTAGGTGGAACAACAATATGAACTAACCAGTACCCCCTGAGCTCCTGTCTCTAGCTGCATATGTAGCAGAAGATGGCTTAATCAACCATCATTAGGAAGAGAGGCCTCTTGGTCTTGTAAACTTTATATGACCCAGAACAGGGGAGCCAAGGCCAAGAAGTGGGAGTGGGTGGGTAGAGGAGCAGGGGCAGGGGGAGGGTATAGGGAACTTTCAGGCTAGCATTTTAAATGTAAATAAAGAAAATATCTAATAAAAAATATCAATCAAATGAAATATGAGAATTTTGATTTTTTTCAGATAACAAGCTATAAAGTACAAAATTTATTTTTTCCAAAACATTAAATTTAATCCTAAGCCATGTTGTGTAGTAAAACATAGTCATGAAACTATCCTATATACTATCTTATATAGTAGTATATTATTTTTCTGTGACAAAATACCTGTCAATAAACAACTTGTGGGAAGAGAAATTTATTTTGAATTATGATATAAGAAGGGATAGAATCCATTATGGCAGAGTAAGCAAGGTAACCAGAAGGGAAGTGGTTGGTTTCACTGTTTTTATAGTCAAGAAGCAGACAAGAAGTAGGTCTTGGCTATCAAATTTTGTGGTGACCTTTAGTAATTCAGTTCTTCTGGAAAATCTCTATTTCCTAAAGGTTCTAAAACCTTCCAAAACAGCAACACTATTTGGGTACCAAATGTTCAAATATATTAGCCTATGGAGGTACCTCACATTCAAATCAAAACCTCCTGCATCTAATCTCTGTAGGCTGATGAGATCTTATAATGTGAAATATATTTGTTTCAACTACAGAAGTCCCTATTGCCTTTAAACAGTCACAACACTGTGTAAAATCCCAAAGATTCTTCTGAAACTTATGGTAATGTCTTAACTGTTATCTCATAAAGTCATATAAAAATAAGTTGCATGTTTCATCTTATAAAGGCACAGATTAAATGTCTCTATCTCAAAAAGGAAGAATGGGGACATAGCAAACAAAGATTTGACAAAAGAAAGACAGAAACCTTGCAGGGTACTTATCAAATTGTGGAATATCATGTCCAGCATCTTGAGCTCATGATATATTCATCTGGACTCAAATGTGTTCCAGTATCTGTGTCCCTCCAAATATGACACTGGAAGCACACATGTTTTCTAGATAAGGTCAGCTTCACTTCATGCCTGCAGCTTTCTTCAGCATGTATCATATGATCCTGGTATTTCTAGCATCTTGGGGTTTCTATTGGAACTTGGGCATCACCCAGTGTCCTCCTTGCAGGGAATATGACCATATCATACAACTCCTGGCATCATGTCTTTCCATACCCTTGGTAACAGCCTTAATTACCCACTCATTTATATCATCTGTATCTGCAAAACTAGAGATTATAATGCTGTCAAATTCTATTGACAACTCAAGATCTAGTCTAGCCCCCTGTAGTAGGCAATGTTGGCAGAACCTGAAAAAAAAATACTTACACAAGCAGTTATTTTTGAGCAAGAAACACCTTCAGTAGAATTCTCAATTCAAGCCCACTCCTTTCCAATGAATTTGCATTTTTATAAGTTGGCAACTTGAATAGGTGAGGTCTTGGTCACTTTTCTATTTCAGTACAGAGTAACATCCATATCTCTCTCTCTCTCTCTCTCTCTCTCTCTCTCTCTCTCTCTCCCTCTCTCTCTCTCCATCCCTCTTTCTCTCTCTCTCCCACCGTGCCTATGCCTGTGAAATGGGGTCTCACTTTGTAGCTCTGGCTGGTCTGGAACTCACTATGTAGGACAGGGTGGCCTAGAACAAAGGTTCACCTACCTGTCTTTGGTTCTTGAATTCAGGATTAAAGGCTTACACCGTCATACTCTGGCTAGATTTCTCTTTATTGTGACAATCAATGTAACAATTAAAATTACTTTCACTCCTGCCTTATCTGAAACTATTCATATACCTTATTCATATACCATCATTCATTTATCTGAAACTTATTCATATACCTTATCTTCGTAAATTGCATATATACTTTTTTTTTTAACTTTACTTGTTACCTTCTGTCACAATAGATCTGGATAAACAATTGTCATGGCTTAGCCTGAATGTAATCCTGTCTTGAAATTTACTCTGCCTAACAAATTAATATATCATCTTACAATGCACAAGCAGAATGAAGCCAGATAATTGGCCAAATGTAACAGGAATGTTCTCTCGCAGTTTCTGATAGAGTCCTTATTCTTTCTGAAACCTCATGAGATGAGCCTCTGCTATCCATGTTTCTCCTGGTATTCAGAACTCCTAAGTTATAGCTCAAGTTATGTTTATAGCATGTTAGGGGCTTTGTATCACATAACTCCAAGTTCTTTTACATTCCTCCAACAGACCATTTCCAAAGGCATACCGGACACATGATAAACTTTACCATGACAACATCTGCATTCCTCAATGCCAAAATTTCGTATTGTTTTTCTCATTGCTGAGACCAAATACACACACACACACACACACACACACACACACACACACACACACACACATATTCCAAGAAGCAACTAAAAAGAAGAAAGCTTTATTTGGGAACAGTTTAAAAGTATAGTCTGTCATGGTTGAAAGGCATTGCAGGAAGAACGTGAACCTGGTCACATTGCACTCAGAGTCGGGAGTCAGAATAGACAGAGTGGCGCTTGGATATCACAAAGGGCTAGTTCAGAAACTCACTTATTCAAGCCAATTTTTGCCTCCTGAAACTTCCAAAACAGTGCTGATGGCTGGGGACTAAATGTTCAAATACATGAACCTATAAGATCATTTCATTTTCAAACTACAATATGTAGTCACTAGTCACAAATGTCAATTACTAGAAGTTAAGAAAGGAAACAAGAATTCCAACTTGATCTGGTTTTCTATATTCGTGGGTCCGTAAAATAACTACTTTGTTTTTTTGTTTTGTTTTGTTTTGATTTTTGAGACAGGGTTTCTCTGTAAAGCCCTGGCTGTCCTGGAACTCACTTTGTAGACCAGGTTGACCTTGAACTCAGAAATTCGCCTGCCTCTGCCTCCCAAGTGCTGGGATTAAAGGCGTGCGCCACCACCGCCCGATTACTGTTTTATTTTTTATGTTAGCTGAAAAGTCTAATAAAATCTTGATATTAGGATATTGTGTCTATAAAATATGAATGAAAGTTCTAGTCTCATTACAATAGATCATTGATTTACTAGGCCTGTGAAGAATATGTTTTATATTTGTAAGATATTAAATACTATCAGTTGAAGAATTATTCTAGCCCGAAATTTTTAAATTATTGTCTATCACTAAGAAACAGAAATCTGTATTGTATATGTATCTCATCAATTATAAGAACCTTTAAATAACAATAATCTTAGTATCATAATTTTACTGTTATAGTCCCATTCATAATTACTAAAATTCTAAATTTTCAATGTTAATCTGCATGATAGTAAATATTTGTAGTTGAACAAAGGAAACTAAATATAAAATTTTAAGCTATTCACAATTAACATTATAAATGCCACATTATGAAGGCAACAGTATTTTTGGTAAACTCATTTAATATTATTTACAGTTCAGACTGGTCACTTCTATCTTTCTTTTTTAGTACTCACATACAGATTCCTGAATTTCAGGGAAATTAATAATGGCATTAAAATTAGTAGAAGGAGTGATTGTTTTATTCTGTTGTTAGTGTAGGCATCCAGAGACATGCCTTTTGTCTGGCAACAATTTTTCACAGATATTGTCGGATTAAAATCAGCCAATGTATCATTACATACTTTCAGCTTACTAGTATTTACCATGACTTTAGTACCATGATTCATAGTATTAATTGTTATTCATAGTATTCATGAATAACAATTAATTCCATAACTCTCACTTTTAATTCCTGCACATGAGGAAAAAGGTAGACAGATATCCATGAATTTAAGGCAGCTTGGTCTACAAAGTGAGTCCACGATAGTCAGGACTTTGTTGCACAGAGAAACCCTGTCTCATAAAAGAAAAACAAAACAAGACAAAACAACTATAATTCATGCATATTAGGAATAAGAAACCATGACTTAGTTTTTTATTTTCATGCACCATCATGAAAATTTGGCCATAAATATAATTATTGACATGTCAGCCATTTTTATTTCTTTATTGATAACATAGCTTAGAAGATTTGACTTTCAATCATGCAGCTTTCTCTTATATCATACTGAAAGATGCTTCTTTTATAATTGTTGTACTTATCTCACATGATCTTTGTTTTCATTCTAGTTGTGACTATATTATTTTTATTATCATCAATATTATTATTATCATTAATAGGCATAATTGACATTTGATATGAAGACTTTTTCCTTTTAAATTTTAATGTTTCAATGAGAATAACAACAATTTCATGATCATGAATATAGTGGATAATCATGTCTATGCACTTTTGTAATAGTGTATATAATTGTATTTTTTGTTGATAAAAAAAATCAAGAACAGGAAACAGTACCTGCAGATACTTAGTTCCCTTCAAAATGAGTATATAAGATTTGATCACTTTCATAGAAGAATCACTTAAAATTTCCTTGAAATCAATGAAACAATAATAATTTTATAAAATATTATCATGTGTGTTTTCTAATAATTTTTAAAACTCACTCATGCAATCTGACCTAGAAATTAAAAGAAAAAGAATAAAGGTGGGATAGGCTTATGGGGCAAATTTTTACCTCTTGTAATATTATTATACTCAATACTTATTGGCTGTTCTACTAACTAATGCTCTCCCCACATTTATTTTTCAGTTGGGTTTGTCAGACGATAAAGTTGGCATTGGGATCATCCTTTGGAGATACAGCTGCTAATGCAGGTAATTGTTACACAGTTCCAAATATTTATGACATTAAATATGCAGAAATAGGCCAGGCAGTGGCGGGCATAACTTTAATTTGGATCTCTGATTAGAGTGAGTGCCAGGGCTATGCTGAAAAACCCTGTCTTGAAGTTTAAAAAAATAAAGAAATATGGTTTAAGTATAAATTTATCATTATTACAGCTTTCCAAGCATGATATTATCTTAAGTTTACCAAAAGTTTTACTATAATGTATTTATCAAATACAAAACAGTTACTATTAAAATATTCATTAAAGAATTATTAAATAGTATCAAAATATTTTCATTTCTAAATCCTGGCTAAAACTAACATATGAAAGCAAAATAAATATTATATCATCCTTTACAGAGAACTGGCTTGGTATATTTGAAATTAGTATTTGATGGGTACAATGATCCTTTTATATGCTTATTACTCTTTTGAATGCCACATAATTGAAAGAACAAATAAATATCTGACCTGTTCTCTAGTGATTTCATGATCATGAATATAGTGGATAATCATGTCTATGCCCTTTTGTATTTTTATGTTTTTTACTAGATATTTTCTTTATTTACATTTTAAATGCTATCCGGAAAGTTCCCTATACCCTCCCCCTGTCCCTGCTCCCCTACCCACCCACTCCCGCTTCTTGGCCCTGGTCTATGCCCTTTTGTAATACTGGACATAATTGTATTTTTTGTTGATAAAAGAAATTGAGAACAGGAAACAGTACCTGCGGATACTTAGTTCCCTTCAAAATGAGTAAATAAGATTTGATCACTTTCATAGAAGAATCACTTAAAATTTCCTTGAGATCAATGAAACATTAATAATTTTATAAAATATTATCATGTGCATTTTCCAATAATTTTTAAAACTCACTCATGTAATCTGACCTAGAAATTAAAATAAAAAGAATAAAGGTGGGATAGGCTTATGGGGCAAATAAATACATTTTAGTCATTTTCATATTTATCAAGAAATTAAAAATTATTTATAAAATTGTAATATTTGTTGATAAGTTATATTACATTTTTATTACAGAATTAGAGCATTTCAGTCTTAGAGAAAAGTTCATTAATATGAGTGAATAAAAAATAAGAGTTATTTATGATAGTTAGTTTTTTAGAGAACTAATCTCCCAACACACAGAAGCGTACACATACTCAATAATGTAGATCAGGAAAGCACAATCCCTTCATATTACCTTCACTACTCGCTACTCACTACTGTTTGCATAGTTGAGCTCAATTCAGTTGTCTCAAAATAGCACCAGAAAACAATATCATATAGTTAAAAATTCTAGATACAGCAAAAGCAATAGCAGTATAACTAAAATATCAAGGGTAGTTGAATACAGTAGTCTGTGTATACACTAAATAGGCTATGTGACAGAAGGGGACACAATAACAGTGTTCATTTTCAAATCTGTTCAATCTCTAGCATATAGATAATGCTGTCACAAAATTTGTGAGTTTCCAGCTTTACTGTTGATAAAAGTCTTCAGATTCTGACACCCATATTTTCTTACAGAATACAAACTTGCAAGTGCTTCGGTGTATGCAAAATGTCTTGTGGCCTTGAAAAGAAATTTCCCTGTGATTTGGTGTGACTACTGCCAAGAAGCAACTACCGTAAGCAAAATCACTATTTACATACTGATCAATACCAATCAAATGCATAAAACTCATACTTTATAGTCAGCAGTGTTAAAAAAGTACATTTGCATCATAATTCAAGATATTATGTATTAAAAAACCTTAAGTGTGAAATATGAATTTCTCTCTAATAATAGAAGAATCCATAGAGAAAAAAATAACAAAACTATGCTGATATTTTCCACCTTCACTTTGGAGTCCTGGTTAATTAACAATGGTCTGATAGGTGGGCATTTAAGATACAGATTTTTATTTTTCAACTATTGAAAGGATGGTGTCAAGTTAAGTTGAGCATAAGAATGATACTTTCAAATAATAAAATTCTTATTAGAATAATATTTTATTTAGTTTACAAAGTAATCCCAGAAGTCTATAGTTTCAAGTAGGTTTCTTTTTATTTTCTTGATTACTTTTAATGTTTTTATTGCATATTTTATTTATTTACACTTCAAATATTATCCCCTTTCCCAGTTTACTCTCCACAAACCCCTTATCCCATACTCCCTCCCCCTGCTTCCATGAGGGTACTCTCCCACCCATCCTTGATGACTTCTTTTACATTTAGGCTGTGTGTGTGTGTGTGTGTGTGTGTGTGTGTGTGTGTGTGTGTGTGTACATACTCCACAGTGTTTGTATTGACATGAGAGAACAATTTCTACCCTGTGAGTTCCTGAACTAAACTTAAGTATTAGGCTTGGTAGCATGTACCTTTACACACTGAGCCATCCCCAGAGCCCTTCTTTCGCATTTCTAGATGGTGTACAATACAGAATTTAGAGGAAAAAACTATAGTAAGTTAGGTACAGTAGCTCATGACTGTAATCCCAGCATTTGGGAGGTGAAGGTAGGAGGATTGCCACAGGTTCAGCCTAGGATACATGGTAAGTTGAGTGAATTGTGAAAAAATATCACATCTAAAATAGCATTGAGCGATAATCCTAAATAATTGGTTCAACTCTACAGCAACAGCAATTTTGCCACTCACCAAGGGTGGATCTTCCCACTTCAATTAACCTAATAAAGATCATCTAACCCACAGGCAGGTTCAAAGACAACACTTCCCAGATGATTATAGATTTCATCAAGTTGACAATTGATATTCTATTCAATTCTATCTACAGTCAATTTGAAACACAAACACAACCCTTAAGATGATGACCTTCCTTCACTGGACAAGAGAGATTACTCAGTGGGTTAAGAACTCTTGATACTCTTGCAGAGGACCTGGTTCAGCCCCCCAGCACACACTTAGTGGTTCACAATCATTTGATAATCTATTTCTGGGACATTCAAAACTCCATTCTGGCTCTCACAGGCAGCAGGCATGCAAATATATGTATGCATAAACATAAAATTAAATAAATCTAGAACAAGATTTAAATCATAACCTGCCACTCCTTGTTCCCATCTTCTACTCATGTTCATTTCATAATATAAAATACAGCCCAACTTTAAAAGAGTCTCCAGTTTTTTAACAATTACAACAGTTTAAAAATCCAAAATTAGCCATCAGGGAAATGCAAATCAAAACAACCCTGAGATTCCATCTCACACCAGTCAGAATGGCCAAGATTAAAGATTCAGGTGACAGCAGATGCTGGCGAGGTTGTGGAGAAATAGGAACACTCCTCCATTGCTGGTGGGATTGCAAGCTTGTTCAACCACTCTGGAAATCAGTCTGGCNGTTCCTCAGAAAATTAGACATAGTACTACCGGAGGATCCTGCTATACCTCTTTTGGGCATATACCCAGAAGATCTTCCAACTGGTAATAAGGACACATGCTCCACTATGTTCATAGCAGCCTTATTTATAATAGCCAGAAGCTGGAAAGAACCCAGATGTCCCTCAATAGAGGAATGGATACAGAAACTGTGGTACATTTACACAATGGAGTACTACTCAGCCATTAAAAACAATGAATTTATGAAATTCTTGGGCAAATGGATGTATTTGGAGGATATCATCCTTAGTGAGGTAACCCAATCACAAAAGAAGTCACTAGATATGTACTCACTGATAAGCGGATATTAGCCCAGAAACTTGGAATATCCAAGACACATTATGGAAAACAGAAGAAAATCAAGAAGGATGACCATTTGTGGATACTTCATTCCTCCTTAGAATAAGGAACATAACTCTCATGAAAGGTTATAGGTACAGAGACAAAATTTAGAGCTAAGATGAAAGGATGGACTATCCAGAGAGTACCCCATTCGGGACTCCATCCCATCATCAGCCACCAAACCTAGATACTAATGCTCATGCCAGCAAGATACTGCTGAAGGGACCCTGATATTGCGGCCTCTTGTGAGGCNATGCCAGTGCCTGGTAAACACCGAAATGGATGCTCACAGCCAGCTACTGGATGGAACACAGGGTCCCCAATGGAGGAACTAGAGAAAGTACCCAAGGACCTGAAGGGGGCTGCAACCCTGTAGGTGGAACAACAACAGGAACTAACCAGTACCCCCTGGGTTTGTGTTTCTAGCTGCATATGTAGCAGAAGATGACCTAATCGGCCATCAGTGGGAATAGAGGCTCCTTGGTCTTCCAAACTCTATATGACCTAGCACAGGCAAGGCCTGGTCCAAGTAGTGGGAGTGGGTGGGAAGGGGAACAGAGGTGGGGGGAGGGGTATGGGAAACTTTCGGGATAGCATTTGAAATGTAAATAAAGAAAATAATAATAATAAAAAAAATCCAAAATTAATATCTCACCTAAGACACAGAGCAAACTTTTAACTATAAACATTCTATAAAATAAAAAGTCACATTCCTCAAATATACAATGGCACAGAATAAACAAACAACAAGAAAATTCAGCACTACCAATATCAAGTCTCATAGCTACATGCCAAGCAGCTGGAGCTTATAATGAAATTGGCAGAGGTAAAAAGAGCTTAAGCAACCCTGTGACTCCAGATCTGCTACCTGCATAAAACAGCCTCTTTTAGACTGGCTCTACTCCATTCCCCAGCTTTCCTTAACAGACAGACATCCATCCCACGGTCCTATAAGGTACAGTACGCTGAAGTCTCCATTGCAACTTAGGTTTCACCTTTATAGCATCACACAATGGCTTCTCAGAGACTACTCGGAAGGATTTCAATACTACCACACATTGCCTACCCTCATTTATGCTCTGAAACTGTGGAACAGGACTCCATGATCCATTTAATCCTTTATCTCCTAATTCCTGCAAAATCAAAACTATGTAGATGTTGTTGCCTAGGTATGCTGCCCACTTGAGATGAGGACTAGTCTCCTTGAGCCTCAGCTTCTGTGGGCTGACCTTGAGGAAACAATTCCTTGTGCAGTTGCCTTTGATGAGCAAGGGACCTCTTCAATTAAGGCTTTCTTTCTTTACATGAGTTTGTATCTTCACAAGATGGAACCTCTCATGATAGGGATTTTGTGCTCAGGACACCTTTCCTGTTGTCTCAGTTTATCATAGAAAGTTTCTCTTTGATGGCTCCTATCTCTTTAACAATTAAAATTGATTTCTTGTACCAGACTGAAGGCTTGATTGCTTAAATTTCTTCTGCTAAACAAATTCATTCATTATATTCAAACAGAACTTCACTGAACTTAGGATGAGAGAATAATGAAATCATATACTTTCCCAAAATATTACATCAATGAACGATATGCTAAATTTTGATGGAGTCATTGATCTCCTCTGAATCTTTGTGAGCAGGGCCTTCACTGGCCATAATTCTCTCAGGATTTTTGTCATTCAAGTTGCCATTAAAATTTCTCATTAAGATGTGATAATATCATTCCAATGGCCTTCCAATCCTTCCCACATGGTTCCCAAAAACTAGTTTAAAAAGGATAGGGACGACAGAATTATGTCAGCTGTAGCTTCATTTCTGATATCAATAGTCTGTCTTAGTTGCTCTTCCTGATGGTGTAATGAAAATACTCTGATCACCACCACCACCACCACCACCACCACCAACAACAACAACAACAATAACAACAACAACAACAAACTTGGAAAAGGGGTTTATTTGGGTTCACAGTTCAAGATTACTCTCCACTGTGCTGGGGAACTCACAGCAGCATAAACATTACACAGCTGGTCACATTGCATCTATAATCAAGGAGCAGAAAGTGATGAATATGTGTGCTCAGCTCACATTCTCCTTTTTACACAGTCCAAGATCCTATCCCAGAAAATAGTGCCATCCACAATTGATGGTCTTCCCACCTCAGTTAACCCAAGAAATCACAGGCGTGCCCAGAGACCAAACTTTCAGGTGATTCTAGACCTTCTCAAGTTTAAAATTGATAATAACCATCTCAATAACCAAAAAGGAGAGTCAAATAATCATGGGAGAAGAGGATTCAGCAAGGAAACTGAAATGCTCAAAAAAAGAAACAAACAAACAAACAAAGAAACAAAGCAAAAAATTCACAAAATGAATCAATCAACTAAATTTAGAAACCACATCTGTATTAGTCAGGATTCTCTAGAGAAATATAACTAACGGAATTGATATGTATGTATGTATGTATGTATGTATGTATGCATGCATATATGTGTTATATATTCTCTCTCTCTCTCTCTCTCTCTCTCTCTCTCTCTCTCTCTCTCTCTCTCTCTCTCTCTCTCTCCCTCTCCCTCTCTCACTCTGTGTGTGTGTGTGTGTGTGTGTGTGTGTGTGTGTGTTGTGTAAAAGGGAATTATTATTTATTACAGTGGCTTACAGGCTACTCCAACAGATACTGTCTGGCAATGAAAAGTCCAAAAATCTAGAACCAGTTCAGTTCACATGGCTAGAATTCTGAGCTGTTCTTCAGTACACACCAGAAACTAGAAGTAGGCTCTAATGCCAGTAAAAAAAATAAATGAACTTGCCAACAAGAGTGAGGTAAAGCAGGCAAAGAGCAAAGCTTCCTTTTTTTATATAGGGTGTCAACAAAATGTATGGTCCAGATTAAAGGTGGATGTTTCCACCTCAAAAGATCTGGAATAAAGGTGGGTTATCCACTCCAAATGATTAGGAAAACATTCCTTATAAGTGTACTTAGTTGATTGGGTATTAGTCAATTCCATATATATCCAGCCATCCCACCAGCAACACCCCATAAACAGATAAGATCAGGAGACAATAATGAATTTTAATGATGGAGGACAATATCAAGACAATAATAAATATACACACATATGAAGAAAATAATTGAATATGACCAAAACTTCCAAAGTCTGGCATATATTCCAGAGACTGAATCTAAGAATCCATAGGCTAGAAGTATCTGATATAAAGTCAAGAGTTTTGGACAACTTAGTCAATGAACTATACCTGAGAATTTCACAAACCTAAAGAACAAAACATATCTAAGTATTTAAACCCCCAAATAGACACTATCAGAGAAGCTACTCTCTACAACGTATCATAGTCAAGATGTCAAAACTACAGTGTAAAGACATAGAACTTAAGCTATTAGTGAAAAGTGCCAGTTCATGGAGGCAGAGTCATCAAGTAACTATAAAAGCAAGGAACACAGGCAATAATGTATTTCTTTTTTAATTATTTTATTAGATATTTTCTTCATTTGCATTTCAAATGCTATCCTAAATATCCCCTATACCCTCCCCCCACCCTGCTCCCCTGCCCACTCACTCCCAATTCTTCGCCCTGGTGTTCCCCTGTATGGGGCATATAAAATTTTCAAGACCAAGGGGCCTCTCTTCCCAATGATGGCTGACTAGGCCATCTTCTGCTACATATGCAGCTAGAGACACGAGCTCTGGGGGTACTGGTTAGTTCATATTGTTGTTCCACCTATAGGGGTACAGACCCCTTCAGCTCCTTGGGTAATTTCTCTAGCTCCTCCATTGGGGGCCCTGTGTTCTATCCTATAGATGATTGTGGGCATCCACTTCTGTATTTGCCAGGCACTGGCATAGACTCACAAGAGATAGCTATATAAGGGTCCTTTCAGCAAAATCTTGCTGGCATATACAATAGTGTCTGTGTTTGGTGGCCAATTATGGGATGGACCACCAGGTGGGGCAGTCTCTGGATGGCCCATCCTTTTATCTTAGCTCCAAATTTTGTCTCTGCAACTTCTTAAATGGGTATTTTATTCCCTATTTTGGGGAGGAATGAAGTATTCACGTGTTGGTCTTCCTTCTTCTTGATTTTCTTGTGTTTTCGAGATTGTATCTTGGGTATTCTAGATTTCTGGGCTAATATCCACTTATCAAGTGAGTTCTTTTGGATTGGGTTACCTCACTCAGGATGATATCCTCCAGAGAAATTTATTGTTTTAATAGCTGAGTAGTACTCCATTGTGCAAATGTACTACATTTTCTGTATCTATTCCTCTATTGAGGGACATCTGGGTTCTTTCCAGCTTCAGGCTATTATAAATAAGGCAGCTAGGAACACAGTGGAGCATGTGTCCTTATTACCAGTTGGAAGATCTTCTGGGTATATGCCCAGAAGAGGTATTGCTGAATCCTCTGGTAGTACTATGTCCAATTTTCTGAGGAACCACCAGACTGATTTCCAGAGTGGTTGTACAAGCTTGCAATCCCACCAACAATGGAGGAGTGTTCCTATTTCTCCACATCCTCGCCAGCATCTGCTGTCACCGAATTTTTAATCTTGGCCATTCTGACTGGTGTGAGGTGGAATCTTAGGGTTGTTTTGATTTGCATTTCCCTGATGATTAAAGATGTTGAACATTTTTTCAGGTGTTTCTCAGCCCTTCAGTATTCCTCAGTTGAGAATTCTTTGTTTATCTCTGTACCCCATTTTTAATGGGGTTATTTGAATTTCTGGAGTTCACCTTCTTGTGCTCTTTGTATATATTGGATATTAGTCCTCTATCAGATTTAGGGTTGGTAAAAATTCTTTCCCAATCTGTTGATGGCCTTTTTGTCTTATTGACAGTATCTTTTGCCCTACCGAAGCTTTGCAATTTTATGAGGTCCCATTTGTCAATTCTTGATGTTACAGCACAGGCCATTGCTGTTCTGTTTAGGATTTTTTACCCTGTGCCCATATCTTCGAGGCTTTTCCCCACTTTCTCCTCCATAAGTTTCAGTGTCTCTGGTTTTATGTGGAGTTCTTTGATCCACTTAGACAGCATTTTCAACAAATGGTGCTGGCACAACTGGCAGTTATCATGTAGAAGAATATGAATTTATCCATTCTTATCTCCTTGTGCAATAATATATTTCAAGACCTCAGCATAAATAATTGTCAACCAAGACAATTATACCTGTCAAAGTTATCTATTGAAATTGATGGAGAAATAAGAATATTTCAATACTTGCATAGGTTATGCTACTCTATGACCCACAAACACAGAATTGAATGCATTTCATGAAAGCAATGGATGAGAGAAATGAACCAGGAAGAAATTAATCATTTTCAAAACAGCAAATTAGCAAACATCCAATGCTACCAGGGAGAATGAAAAACCTACCAATAAACTAACCAACTAGAACAACCAGCAAGAGCATTTATAATAGAAAACACTTCTCAGAACAACCAGCAAGAGCATTTATAATAGAAAACATTTCTCAGCAATAGTCCTGAATGAAAATGGCTTCAACTTACCAAATAAAAACACAGAAATAAATGGATTACAAAATAAGTTTCTGCTATCTTTTGTCTAAAAAAGAAAAAAAACTCACATAAACAGGAAAACTGAGTCTATGTATAAAAATCAAACCAACAAATGGAAGTTAAAACAAATTGGAAAAAAGTTCTCATATCTCATAATGTAGACTTCAACCCCAAGGGATAAAACTACTGTACATGTTTATGTACCAAGTCTCTGGAGTCCCTAATTTCATTAAAATATCTGTAGGGGTAAAAAACACCAAGGAGGTTCTGAAATAATACCTAGTGGAAGACTTCAAAATCCAGCCATCCATCTAGATTAAACACAAAAATTGCCAAAGAAACTTCAGAGATAAATTATATCATAGATGAGCTTGGTTTAATAGATAACTATACAATAGTTCATTTAACAGATAGGGAATATACAGTCTTTTTCAGCTAATAATTTATTGTGTTGTATTTATTTCTATATCTGCAGCAATTATTTATGTTTTGACATGTTTTTAAGTTTTATGTAGGTAAATCTGTGCTCACATACAAGGTTAGGATTGCCTCTTGCCTATAATACTCCCTATAAAATATTCATTATAAATATGAATATTTCCTTATAAATATTCATACTTATATTTTAAAAGATGAACTTTAATTCCTTAAAGCTTTTTTTGAGCACTGTATTAGATTCATCTCTAAGTACTCTTTTAAAAAATTATTAAATTCTTTTTATTAATTATTTTATTTATTTACATTTCAAATGTTGTCTCCCTTTCTAGTCCAACCTCCATGAACCCTCCACCTCACCTGACTCCCCTTTACCTCTATGAGGGTGCTCCACCACCCACTCACCCACTCCCACCTCACCCCTCTAGAATTCCTCTTCTCTGGGGTATCAAACCTCCACAAGGTCAAGCACATCCCCTCCCACTGAGGGCAAATAAGGCAATCTTCTGCTACATATGTAGTGGGAGCCAAGGACAGGCCCATGTATGCTCTTTGGTTGGTGACTTAGTCCCTGGGAACTCTGAGGGATCCGGTTAGTTGATACTATTGTTCTTCCTATGTGGTTGCCATCCATTTCAGCTCCTTTATTTCTTCCCCTAACTCTTCCATTAGTGTTCTGCCACAGACTGGACCTCACTTTGGGTCCCTGATTTGTGGGGAATGGGTCTCTTGGTTGCAGGTGAGCAAGGATTCGGTTAATGAGTGACAGTCCACAGAAGAGAGGGCGTAAAATTGAATGCCTTCTCATAAAGTGAACACCAGTGTTATAAAGTATAGAGAACAAAGGGGTAGGATGTCACAGTAGGCAAAGTACATTGAAGTTATGCAAAACAGAGGAATGACTTCAAAGGGACTTACAGGAGCCAGGTGATGTTTACAGTTAAGATAAAGCAGTTCTGCCTAGGGTCAGCTAAAGACAGGTAAGGATTTCACACCTTAGTCACAATTTGTGCTACTCCTTTGAGCCTTGTGAAAGCTAGCACCAGGGGGTTCTGCACTAGCAGACCTTCTCATGAATAATGCAATACCACAACCCCCCCTATTCCTAGGCCTTGGTAAATACTTGCATATGAAAGTAACCTTTTCACTGAATTCTGAGCTCCTGGCTTTAAGGAATTTTCAGACTTTGGAACACTGGCTTTAAGGGTATGTATTTCACCCATGGTAAAAGTTTAATCTTTAAAGGCATTAATAATATTGAAAGAGAGCATATATCATACTAGCATGCGGATAGGGTTTGTGTATATAGATTATTGGAAATGCCAGGACTCCAGGAGGCTGAATCTCTTTGAGACTCTTTTCCTCCGGACTCTTTCAGGTTTTCAGGCATGTTGTGAGCCACGACTGAAGTAGGCGTGGCAGTGTTCTTATTAAATTTGTATACAGATTTATAGTGTATTTTGATCATATTAAGCCTTCCAACTTCTCCTATGACTACCCTCTCCCCCTGTCTACTAGCAGCAACTTTGAGATTTCCCTTTTTATTGAATCTTCACCAAAATTCAGTCTATTTTTTTTAGTAAACACACACATTTATTTTGAATGGTAAAATGGAGTTGATTGAGGGAGATGTTGATTTGAGAAGTCCACATTAATATCTCTGAAATTTTTTCTGACTTTTTAAATTTTATTTAAAATATTTTTTTTCATACAGTATAGCCTTATTAGGTTTTCTCTACCTCTGCTCCTCCCAGTTCCTCTCCACCTCCCCTCCCATTCACATCAATCCCCTTTCTGTCTCTGATTAGGTAACAAACAGATATCTAAGTGACAATAATAAAATAAAACACAGACAAACACATCAGAATAGAACAAAACAAACAGATGGAAAAAATCCCAAAAGGCATGAGAAACAGATATAAATGTGGGGAAGTTCACACACTCAAGAATCCCATGAAAACACAGAATCAAGGCATTATATATAATGTACAAAGGACTTGTAGGCTTAAAGAGAGAGGAAAAAGTAAAAATAAGAATCAAGTTTTCGTTCTTCCCCCCACTGAGTCTATTTTGTTTTGCCCATAAAATCTTGGGTGTAGAACCAGTTCTGGGGAGTCACATCATTACACAAAACTCTCTCCTAGCAACTATTAAATCTCAGTAGTTCCTCACCTAATGGTGATATTTCATGCTCACCTTACACCCTCTATGCTAGAATTTGTCTAGATCAATATTATGCAAATTTTGTGCAAGCTGTCACAATTACAGTGAATTTATATATGTAACTGTCCGTTAGTATCTGGAAAACATAATTTCTTGATGTTATCTATGAATGCCATCTTTATTTCCTCAGATTAATTGATAAGATGAGAGTTATACCTAAGTTGTATGAATACACAGCTTGAGCTGAGACAGAGACTTTCCTTTTCTGTTGTAACTACCCCTTGTCCTGGGCCTAGACACTTCTAGCCTCCATACAATCTAATCTTCCAAACTGACTGATTCAATCCAGCTTTTCTTGGCTTATGAGTGAATTATTTTGCTTGCCCTATACAAACCTTGGCAATCTGTTCCAATCTTCTGGTTCCTTGTTATTCTTTGGCTTGTTCTGTCTTCACCTGTGTCTGGTTTATTCTCTCTGCAACCTGTGTCTATAAAACTGTTTCAGAAAAAAAAATTGCCATATATACACCACTCATCTACTTACTTTCTGTCTCTGTCTCTGAGTTTGTCTCTGTTTATCTCATTGTCTCTCTGTATCCCCCCTCCCTCTCTATTTCTCTCTCTCTAAATAGCCACTATTTCCTGTGTTGTTCTCATGTGTGTTGGATGTATCCTATCTCTGACTTATTCTGTCAGATCTTTCTCTGATTCATCACTTTGTCTACTCCTCAATAAGACATCACTTTCAAACATGGCTGTTTCATTCTACAAGCTAACCTTACCTTCATTGTTTGGGATTAAAGGTATACACAATGGGCATGTCTGTGTTAGAGCCAGATCATACTATAATTAAGGGCTTGTCTGCATTTGGGCCAGATCATATCTTTGGATGTGATCCCTTGTCAGAGCAGCCATGTTGCTGGATTAAAATTTCTCTATAGGTATTCACCACTTTTAGCTCTTAAAATATTCTTCCCCCCCCCCCTTTTCTCAAAGATTTCTGAGCCTTGGGGATAGGACTAAAACCCATTCAAGGCTGAACATGCCACACTCTCTTATTTTCTGGACATTGACCAGTTAAGGACTCTCTGTGTTAATGTCCACTGAAATATAGAAACTATATATGTATATATTTGTGTATACATTATATATCCTTAACAAATGCAAATAAAGAATAAAATAATTCCTTGCCTCTCATCAAACCACAATGGAATTAAACTTCAAATAAATAGTAAAACTAAACCTCAGAAATTATAAAATACTTGGAAACCAAATAATATACTACAGAAGAAATTAAAGGAGGAGTTTGATAATCATAAAATCAAATGAAAATGAGAGCACAGCCTATAATAACCTCTGGCATACTGCTAAAATAGTGCTAAGAAGAAAGATTACAATTATAAGTGCTCACATTAAAAAAAAACCCTCAAATAAATAACCTAGTGATGTATCTCAAGGCTCTAAAAAATTAAAAAGTCAAACAAATTCAGAGGATGGCAAGGAACAATGAAAATCATGGCAGAAATCAATAGAGACAAAAAGCGGTGTTTTTCGTTTGGAAATATTAAAAAGACTGGCAAACCAAACCAAAGATAGAGAAAGGCCCAAATTAAGATTAGCGATGAAAGGGGAGTTACTACAACATAATCTTATTAACATATATAAAAAACTCAAAAATTACTGATCAATTTATTTCAAAATTGAGTTAAGAAGATAATACATCTTGACAAAGTAAGTTTCATCCAAGGGATACAAAATACACAAATCAATAAATTTAACACATCATATTAATGGATTTAAAAATAGAAATCATCTAATCTTCTTAACAAAGAAGAGTCATATGACAATGCTCAGTATGTCTTCATAATAAAAGCCCTGAAGAAACTACAACATATTCCAGCATAAAAGCTGTATATAGCAAACCTATAGTTCACATTTTACTATAACAAGAAAAATTGAAAGCATTTCAACCAAAATTCAGATTGAGATGAAGTGTTCATTCTCTTCATTTCAATTCAGTATAGAGACTAAAGTCTTAGCTAGAGAAATTAAAACAAGACAAAAATGTAAATGGGACACTGTTGGGAAGGAAGATGTTACACTGTCCCTATTTACAGAAAACATGATACTACTAAAAGACCCAAGGACTCAACCAAAAAAACTTTTAGATTTGATAAACACTATCAGTGATGTTACACACAATCAACATACAAAACCAGTAGACTTTATATATGCCAATAACAAACATTAAGAGTGAAATTTGGAAAAACAACACATTCCTTATAGAACTAAACGTAAAGAAAAATCAAACAATTTAATAAGGTAAAAGACCTCTACAATGAAATTTTAAGATGCTGAAAATTTTTTAAGAAAGATATTATATAGTGGAAAGAATTTCCACATTCCTGGATTGAAGTAATTAATATTTAAAAGATGGCTATACTATCAAAAGTAAGCTATAAATTCAATGCTATCCTATTCAAAATTTTGGTGATATTCTTCACAAAACTAAAAAAGAAAGTAATCTTAAAATTCATATGGAAACACAAATTACCATACAGAGACAAAGCAAGTTGAAGCAGAAAAGGCACAGCCAGAATAATAATTTTTCCTGTCCTCAAAATATATGTCAGAACTAGAGTGACAAAAGACAGCGTGGTAATGTCACAAAAACAAATTCTGTAGACCAGTACAACACAATAGATAATCCCAAATTAAATCCACACAGCTGTGTACATCTAATTATTAACAGATACATTAAAAACATTACTGAAAAAAAGATAGCTCATTCAATAAATGGCACCAGCAAACCTACACATGTAGCTACAAAAAATTAAGTTAGGTCCACTTTAGAAAAATTAAAAATGGATCAAAATCCTTAAATTAAACCTGTAAATACTAAAACTGTTAATGTAAAACATAAGAAAAACCTTGAGACATAGTTATAGACAACAGCTTTCTGACTAGAACCCCGATAGCACACTAAATAGATCCAAGAATTGACAGGAATAAACAAAGTTTAAAACTTGTGCACAGCAAAAGAATTTATCAACAGAACAGAGAGAGATTGTATGAAATGGGAGAAGGTCTTAACCAGGTATACTGCAGACAGTAAATCAGCCAATGAACAGTTGAGGCAGTGCTCAAAATTAGAAACACAAGTGACCAGTAAATACTTCAAAATAATCTACATCCTGAGCTATAGTGGAATTTAACAATAAACATACTTTTTTCTTGGATATTTTATTTATTTACATTTCAAATGTTTTCCCCATAAGGTATTACAGAGTTAGGAGATGTAAAATAAATTAAACTCCTATTCAAGTTATTAATACGGCATGTAACTGATAAATACTAGCTAAAAGTTTTCGATATAATACTTTTCCTTCAATGTCACTCTTTCTTTGATTTCATTTATACAACTACTATATGGTAAAATGTAGAGAAAAACAGAAAGGCCAGTACCCTCAACAATCAAATGTTACCAATAGTTAGTGAATGCGATGGACTGGACCATAGCTTTCTTGGGGGTGTGCCAGTGTGTGTCTTTTGTGTCTTTTTCTTGTTTTTTTTTTTTNTTTTTTTTTTTTTTTGGATTAGAATACTATGTGAAGTAGTAGCCAGGCAAGTCAATTAATGCTAACTCTGTGAGAATGAGTATTTGACGCTGTTTTAACTCTGTTTCATCTCCTTCAATGTTTGCTGGCCCTGGGGTTTCAACACGATTCTAAACTGTTGGTTTTTAAAGTAACAGTTTGTAAAACTGGAGGAGACAGTGATGTTGGATTGGGGAAAATGAGCACACAAGAAGCTCACTATTTTAATTCAACCACTTACATTGAACAAATGAGCAGAAATTACTTCAAGTCTTTGGCTAATTTCTAGAGTTTTGAAAGTTAATTTTGATGTTTTCTCCCAGATTTTTATCAGTGCATTTATTAGAACTTTTGTATACACTAGAAAGAGTTTATTTGTTGGGAACAAAAAAGGGAGCCCGGGGGAGAGGGAGAAGGGGAAGACCCACACCCCTCCAGAGTTTTATCAATTCTCTGGTCTGTCAGGCGTGGGAGAGCTGCCATACACATTCCACTCATCCCTGGGTGGGCATTGAAGCCTCTGACCCACTCTTCAGGGGGTGGCCAAGGGGCAGTCCTACCTGGGAACCCCTGAGCTACTTTGCTAAAGCCCCAGGGTTATAGGAGAGAGGGATGAGGCAAGAGGTTCCCAAAACCAACCAGAGTGAGTGCAGCAGATCTAATTTGAGCACAGGAAGGCCTTCTAAAGGGAGATTAGAAACGACTCATTAGGAGAAAGCCTGTTGCATCCTCCAAGCGCAGTGGGCCTTGATGAGCAGAGACATTCTATGGTTGTAGAGCTTTATTATAGAAATGCAGGAGGAAATTGAGGAGAGAGAGAGAGAGAGAGAGAGAGAGAGAGAGAGAGAGAAGGCTAGAGAGGAAGAGAGGAAGAGAGGAAGAGGAAGAGAAGAGAGGAGAAGGCAAAGAAAGAGGAGAGAGAGAGAAGTGAGAGGTAAGAAAACTAAGGAGTGAGAGAGCTAAGAGAGAGAGGTGGGGTTGAACAGCCCTTCTTATTGTCTTAACTGTTCATAGGTAACTAGGGAGGACTTTAGCCTGAAGGTCAGAAGCTTGGGCCATTGTCTATGTGACTTCTAGCCATGCTTCTCTTGTGGGGGCTGTGGGGGAGGGGGACAGTAACTTAGGCAGGAGCCAGAGCTCCGGGAGCATAAGGGAATGCCTACCATGTCATAAAGGTGAATTATGACTTCGGGGTTCAGACCTCATCTCAACTGGAGACAGGCCATTTATTGGAGACTTAAAATTTCAGAGGTAAGTCCATGACCACCATAGTGGGAAACAGGGCAACAGGCAAGCGAGCATGGCACTGGAGCTGTAGCTTAAGAGCTTACATTCAATCTACAAGCATGAGACAGATAGAGCTAAATAGGAATGGAGCCAGGAATGGCCTCAATGCCCACCCCTAGTGACACACTTCCAGATCCTTCCCAAACAGAAGTAAACATACACAAATGAAATGGCTCATAAAACTATATTAAAACAAATGGTTTTCATTGGTTGGAGAGATGGCTCAGCAGTCCATCAACATTGCTGTTTTTCTAAAGGCTCAAGCCTATCCTCCAGCACCAATATAGGGGACTCTTAACTACCTACAACTTCAGCTCTAGGGTACCTGACACTTTCTGGCATCTGGGGGCAACCATACATAAGTGGCGTGCCCAAGTGTATGTGTATGTGTGTGTGTGTGTGTGTGTGTGTGTGTGTGTGTGTGTGTGTTTTAATAATTTGGGAGAACTTTTATAAGTCTTTTTCTACCACTTTTGCTGATGACTTAGGATTTTTTTCCCAGAGGTTTTTAAAATCTTCCAGGATTACATAATGGTGATGGATATAAAATCCAAGTTCAGAGTTTAGAAGTGGTTATCATATGCAAATGTGAATATTTAGTATAAATTTATTTTTATATATCATCATACATTATGAAGTTAGGAAACAAATCAGTAGATGACAGCCATTAAAAATATGGTTTGCTGTACTCACACATTCCAAGATAGGTGATATTAGGTAGGAGAAACGTTGGAAACACTAAAATCAGTTATTGTGTTATTACATCAAGGAAAACAGATGCTTAAAATCTTTTCTGTGGATTCTGGGATTTAGGAGCTGTCCCTAGTTGCACAGTGCCTGTTCCCAAAATAACTGGTCATGTGATAGCAGCCTGGAGACTAAGGTAATTAGAAGTATGGACTATAGCTTGGTTGGTTTGCATTTGACAAGTATTCTCAAAGGGAACTTGTTTGCTGTCTCTAAGAAGTAGCAACCCTGATTGGTCAGTACTTTCAAGTTAAGAAATATATAAATTATATTTCTAAACCAATAATAATAACAACAACAACAATATATCAATATATTTCTAAACCAGAAGAAATGATTCATCAAGTAAATGCTCTTGCCACACAACCCTAATGAACTGAGGTTTATTACCCCAAGAACTCTTAAAAAAAATGCCAGGTATGGTAGCTTGCACCTGTAACTCCAGCACATTTTGTGGCACATATCCAAGGAGCATAAAGAACAAAAAAGTCTGTCTCATAAACAAGATAAAAGGAGAGAACTGATTTACAGGAAGTTTTGCTCTGTCCTCCACACAGCTGCTATAGCATGAATGTACTTGCATTCATACACACATACATACACACACGCACATGCACATATGCATGCATGACAAGCACATGGACATACATTCAAAAATAGAAATAAATATTTTAAACAATTTCTAGGAATGTTTAAATGAGTCCTACTACATATTAGGAACTTAGATTTATAAATTGTTTTCCAAGCTATTGTCCATAGATAATACAATGTTCTCATAGGATAACAAAGAGTTTTTTAATTAGGTTGTTAGGAAATAAACTTGGAAAACACTAGACTACAATAATCTATGCCTGAAAGAAATAGATCACTTTGGATGAAATCTTTCATATTTCTCACTTTGGAGTAATCGACATATCTCTATAGTGTCTTCATTAGTATTATCCTGTCCTTATAATAAAAGATGTAATGTATTAGAATCAAGAATATTATTCAAAATGTTGACATAATGAACTGTATCTTTGAACTTGCATTTTCTTTCAGATTGTTTCTGTGAATCCAAACTTCCAGTACAGACGCACTCAAAATATTTCTGATGAGTTTATTTATTTCCGTCCTATTAATACGGAAAATCGGGAAAGGGCCAGAAAACAAAACCAACAAAATCCAACTTTGATCACCCAGCAACCCACCCCTGAAGGTATCCATCAGAGGGACCTGGGGCTTATGAATCAGGTGGTGATGGTTTCCACCCCACCACCAACTAACGAGTTAGAAAGCAGTGCCCTTGTCAAACCAAAAACTTCAGGGCTTCTTCGCATAGAGAAAGTACCAGTTAAGTATCTATGGGTCCCAGAATTTCAACGCTTAGAAGTTACAGGAATTGCCAGTCCAGAGGAAAGGGGGAAAGGCACCGCAATACTTGTTGCAGGTGTGCCTGGAAAAGAGGAGCTAGATGATACAGAAATTCCAACTTTGCACTTCACTGGGTTTGTACACCTGGAGGCTTTAATAAATAAATGTTCACCATCCTCAGAATACAGTCGCCCAGGAACCCCAGGAAATCTGTGGATGGAATCTCCAGAAAATGCAGAGTCCCCAGGAAGTGATGATATGGAAGTAGCGAGAAGCATGTATCCTTTTAGAGAAAGATCCATCTTTCGGCGTTCCTGGGCAGAGCTCTTAGAGGCACCACTAAACAGTGAGGGGCTCCATATTATCCAAACAGAACATATTCACAATGAAGAAAACAGAGATATGGGTTGCAACAAACTAACATTACAGGAAGAAAATCAAGTAATCCCCCTTCCCAAAGATCAACATTTCCAGGCTTTGCAAGGCCCTTTCCCCTTGTTGCCTGAGCGCCCTAAGCTCCAAAGGCAACGTAGTCAAAGCTTGCCACGATACAGTGAATTCAGAGGCCAATATTCAAATACACCTGAATTCAAAGGAAATGCAGAAGAAACGCTCTTCCCACGGGATCATAATTTACTAACAGAAGGTAAGTTTTTTTCTTAACTAGCTTTCACTACTTTTGTAACTTAAATGTAATTTTTCATACAAATAGACTTTTACCAGTAAGTCTATTTATATGCCATCTACATTATCTATTCATTTCTGTATCATAAAACATTTTTATGATGGCATTAGTTACTCTTCATCAAATTTAACTGTTATATCCACATTTGGTCATTACAGCCTGACGCTAAGTTGGGTTAACTCAATCACACACCTAATCATGGGGGTGGGGTGCATTTTAGAATACAAAGAATTTTTAAGACTTCAAATTTGGAATAAAAGTTCATCTTTTAAAAAGAACCCCAACTTAAGAACAGCATGAGAAAAATGACTAGACTTTACTCATTCAGTTTTAACCCACAGAATCAGGAAAAAGCCCCTAACATACTCATTCCCTAATAACTAAGTAGTAGAGAAGAACAAAGCATGAGATGTGAGATGATGGACATTACTAAGAAAACTGGTTAACAACCAACTGACTATCTCCTTTTCCATGTGAGCAGCTTTTGACAAGAAAGGATAACTTGGCAAATGAACCACCAATATTTTAACACATAATTGACTAAAAGTAATATTAACATAACATTTATAACGTATTTTAAATCCTAGATTGAAATGTACTACTAACTATACAATAACCCTTTTGGTTTATCATTATATCTATGTAAACATATCCAAAAATGATCCTATACAAGCTGGGTAGTATTAGAAATTTTCATGTCTAACCTCTCTTAGAAACCAAATTGTACAACTTCATGAAATTTATGCCAAATAGAAATATTTCTTAAAAAGTAATGTCACCAAACTACTGAAGGTGATTCTAATAAAAAATCTGAAGTCTAACCCAAAGTTTATTTGGAAATCAAAATGTAGCCCATTCTGTAATATTTCTATGTAAGACTATAAGAAATTAGTTATCAAAGGAAGCAATTAAAATGTAACCTAAGGTCAGCTCAGATCACATTATCCTTTGAAGTGTAAAGTTGCTTCAACCTTATTCTCAAATTGAAAATACTTCTTAAGAGTGCTATAAGGGGAGCAACAGGACACAGCTTAGTCAGTAAAGAGCTTGCCTTACAAGTTTGATTTTTAAAAGTCAGATTGAAGAAAGAGAGAGAGAGAGAGAGAGAGAGAGAGAGAGAGAGAGACAGAGAGAGAGAGAGAGACAGAGACAGAGACAGAGACAGAGACAGAGACAGAGACAGAGAGACATAGAGAGAGAATACTGCATTTGTTATCCTACAAATGAAGTTTGCTGGTAGCCTCCCTGGCCTATTTAGGGAATTCCAGGCCAGGGAGAGACTGCCTCAAAAACATTTTTTAAAAAATGAAAAGATGAGCAACTCCTGGTGAATAAGATCCTAAGTTGTTGTATGGACTCCATGTGCACTTATACACAAGTGCCTACATGCTTATACACACACAGGTGCAAGTGCACACACACACACACACACAAACACACCACTGAATTAATTAATTAATTGGTGTGTCTAGTTCTCATGGTTACCTCTTTTCTAATTTCTAGCTCCAATTAAATTCTAATTTCATTAAGTTTTCATACTACCAAAGAAATAAAATTGCATAGTAAAAACCTTTGTTCCTAAAAATCCTTCAGCTTGTAGCTCTTCTCTCACTGCATTATAGCTCCTCCTCTTTCTCCACCTCTACTCTCTAGTCAACCTAAACTTCTGGTATAGAAATAGTTCCTCATATTTTTTATCTTTGTCCATCTTTTGCATGAGTCCAGAGTGTAATTGCTAAATAATAGTTATATACAGTGTAAAATCACCATTCCATGTTGAGGTAACTGAACTGAGATCAAATTTAGAAATACACTTCTCATCCTTAATCATAGCTTGTTCTCAAAACTGAAGCCAATCTTATAGTCACTTATAAACTTGTTTTGTGTTTTAGAAAATATCAAGGAAAGACACAACATGGAGGGAGCCTGGCAAAGAGCAATTCCATCAAATTCTGGAGAACATTTTCCCATTATGCCAAGATTTGACAATTCTGCAATTCAAGGAAACTTTGGAATTCCTGAGGATAATTCTGCACGTCCCAGAGGCAATATGAGAATTCCCCAGAGCAATGTCAATACTATCCCCATGGTTAATGTTGGAATTCCTATAGATAATCCTCAAGTTCTTAGAGGCAATACTGGAGTTCCCAGGGGCAGTGGTTTTAGAGTTTACATGGGCAACAGTGGTAGACCTTCCGGACATGTGGTATCTTCTCCACTTACTGAGCTCTCAAAGATAGGTGAACACCAGCTGTAAAAACTGACACTACAAAACTGTCCTGCTAGTTGAAGAAAAAAACAAAGACACAACATCAAAACAGACGTGTACAAACTTGACAACTCAATGCTAAATGGGACACCTAAATTCTGAATATACAAAGAACATAATTACCAATTCTGAGTTAATCATTTATTAAACTGGATACAACTAAATTGTACCTGTTTAGTTTATTCTATATGTAGTACTCACATATATTCTGAGTAATCTGTTTGTAGAAGTGTGTTGTAGAAGTGTACTTTTTCATTGAACAAAATACTAAATAATTTTAAAATGACAATGTCTCCTGGTAATTTCAGGTCTTCTTGGATATACTTTGATAGGCAAATGAAAATTATCTCAGTGGTATTGACATTTATTTTAGTGAGTCAAGCTTAATGTCCAAGATATTTATTGACTGAAAGCTAAGAATCCAGGAGATTTGCCAAAAGATTCTTGAATACAGTACTTCTGTGAACTATTTTTAGAAGACATCTGGAAAAAAGTTCACTAACAAAAGTATTTAAATATGCCTATTTGTTTTCTGACATATGCACAGCAAAATTGTAAATATTTATAGCAAGCCTTAAAAATACAAGGAGACAACTAACTGTAGAACTGTAAATAGCATATGTCATTGTGATGTCAATATAAGACAACAGTAACAGCACCACACGATGCCTAAAATACTGCATGCTAAAACAGTGGTTTTGGTTTGAAAGTTAATTATTTTACCTTTTCCAACCACTCTGTCAATTTGTATAAGAAGATTTAAGATAGAAGGTAAAAAATTATTGAAATTCTTTATGAGATGAATAAATAGGATGTTCTTCCCAGAAAAAAATGAAGAAAGCATTTCATTGGCCCAGATGATAAGCCCAGTATTAAAATTACCCAACCTGGTTTATCTATACAATATGGCTTTGTGGAACATTTATTTCACCAATTTTGTAAGGTAGATAAAATATTACCAGAAGGTAATAAGATTAACTGATAAATTACTTGGGAAGGTAACCTTATTACAAACAAAAACCTGCTATTGTATTTATATTCATAACTAAAATAAATTTTGTGCTGTGTTTTAGGGCACATGGGCCACTATTCAATTTGTATATTCAAAATTTAAATTTTCCTGAATAATGGTTGCTGTTGTTTTTACAATACCAAGGGCAATTTAACGAATAGGTTACCACCTAACCCCTTATTATGTGCCTTAACACATAGTGCAAGGGGTGGTAATCTTGGGTCTGAAGGCAAACTCTTGCCTTTTTAGATTTATTTGGCCTCTGCGGAAGGAGGTAAAGAGGCTAGCTAGCCTCCCTCCCTTCACTCCCCATGGTTCAGCATGTGTTTTATGAATCAGGGCTTTGGCCTCAGAAAATAAGGTAGTGAGAGTTTTTCTCCTACTTCTTACCAACCTAGAAGATGGAAAACCATTTCAGTCTTGAGTCACCTGAGTTTTGCATAAGGTGGCAAAACCACAGAAATCACAGAAAGAAACAGGCAACCATACTTAAGTTACTGCCAATGTTTGACTGAGACTAAAATAAAAACCAAATTGACAGATCACCTCGCTTAATGGATAGTCTACTCTATATGCTCTCTTGTCATATTGATTTTACAAAACAGAACTATTGCATTCTAAGTTTAAAAGGAAACCACCTTGTGGGTTAAAAAAAAAAACTAACAAGTCAGTAGAAGCTGAGAAATAACTTATCAAGAACTAATGTTTATCAAAAACTAGTAGAAAGATAGTAAACAGTTTGGTTCAATTATATATGGCAGTAATATATAATTGAAGATAGTCACAAAAACACCAACTTCATCATCAACAAAACCCTATGTGAGTGTTATTCCTCATAATATAATTTTGGATGTTGTGTTTAGTGGCTTAAAATTTAAATATAAATCTAAGTGTACAGTGGCCAGCTGCTTCTCTCTCAATTTTTAAGAAATTAAATGAAACTGTGAAGTAAAGAGTCAAACATGAAGATGGTCTAAGAAGATGATTCTCGGTCCTGTAAAAGTTCTTTAGAGTGCTTTTATTCTTCTAAATACTGTTAGTATCTATTGAACTAAGCAGTGCAAATGTTCAATAGCACATATATTAATTTATTTTCCAAGATTTTCCCCTATCTTCTTAGGGTTCTCCGTGTCAAATTAATTCTCTAAGTCGCTCAAAAATATCAGAATTCTACAATAAAAGGAGTAAAGACCATAGTTTTTTTCAATAAGAAAACTTCATAACAAAACAGTATAACTTTCAGGAAAGGTTCATTAATTACATATGAGATTTCCATCTAATCATTATGGTTTAAGTATGTTTTAGAAGTAAAATTCCAAAATATAGCAAAGTGCTTTTAACAAAGTACATGTGCCTTTTTCAGTAAATATTTCAAGAGCAGAGAGCCTTACAGATGTGCAAGATAAAATTTTGTGGAAAATGAAAGGAAATCTAAGAAAACAAAATTAAAATAAAACTATGACTTTAAATTAAATAAAGTTCTGAATTATTATTTAAGAGGATTTTTGTTTCTTTTGATTTTGAAACTATTTCATTAGTTAATAAAATGAACAAATAACCCTAAAGTTTATACTGTCTTCAGATACACTAATCCTCTATAAGTAAGTGTTCCTCAGCCCAGCCAACTCCACTACATCCTTTACCTTACTTATTCCAAACAAACTTCTTCTCCATGCCTTCCATATCTCATCCCTACTTTACCTCTTTCTTCATCTGATTCGAGTGATACTCTCCACGTGTTCACTCCACCCTATTCATCATCATTTCTCTCAGCCTATTCTCAAGATTCATTCCAACTCCTGTCATACCCTTACTACACCATTTCTCAAATCTTCCCCCACATAAACCATTAAACTCCAATCCAGCATTAATAATACATTCTCCAAACATTTTGACCTTCAGGGATCATGATAGAATGAATATTAAAGTAAAGGTAAAGACCATGAAGGGAATAGAAATATCTATTTGATACCCTTTTTGATTTATAAAGATAAAAATCCATAGTATTAAAACAGCCATGTAGGATTGATGATGCAAAAATGTAGGGACCAGAATACCATGTACTCCCCCAACCATAATTCTTTGATATTTAAAATAAGATGGCTTATGCTAGACATTCAAAGATTATGAATGCATATACAGAATGACTTTGAAAGTCTCCAATTTTTCCTTTTACTATATATTATAAAAACATTCTATTTTAGGCTCCTTGAGAAAAATAAATGGACATAAGATACCAACTTCATCTAAATTGTAAAATATGTTGATGGAAAACAATAAAAGATGCACTTTGTGAATTTACCTAGAGCATATTTTTGCTATTAAAATAATATTTTAAGAGTTTATTTTTTAAATGACTCACCTTTAGTAGATTTCCATTATCTAAAACAACTAATATTCACCTACAAACCAACTTCTTTATTCTTATACATATATTAGAGTAAGATAAAAGATCATCTTCAAATAAAATTCTCTATAAAATGCAGTGACATTTAACTTACAATTCTAAATTATGATAAAAGTACCAACAGTTAATATTTCCCAGATGCTCAATGTTTTTGAAGATCATCATGATGATATTAACTAATTTTCCTAATTTCTCCATAAATATACCTAGTCATTAAAAAATGAATACACATATACTTGAGGATTCTAAAGTTATAAAATTTAAAATTTCTTAAACCCTACATTTCTGTATAGCACAATGCCAATACATATGCAGTGCAGAGTAGGATTTTAAAACAAGAAAATTTTCTTTAAGTAGTATCAATTTGGAAACACCCACTATTTTAAAAATTCAGTAAAAAAATAATCAAACCACCTCTACACATTATCCCTCCCCAGCCTTCACACTCATCAGACACTCCGACCAAGCATTTCAATTTGTTCTTAATACATTCATTCTGTTTCAGGTCAGTAGCTCTTTAGTTCTCATTTCTGACACCTATCACCAGTGACTAGAGAACAAATCTGTCTAAAATCAGCAAAAGCTACCTGATGCTTATGACTATAATATTTATTGTGAGTGTAAATTTCCACCTTTTGAAAGTGAAGGAAACAACTGGATTTTATTTTCAAAGAAACGCTGGACAGTGAAGTGCACTAGTATGGTGAAACATTGTCCATTTTACACTGATGCTGTATTTGAGTTTGTGAAATATGTACTGCCATTATTTGCTGGCCATTTTTGAATTCTCTCTTGTTTACTAAATATTTATTGTGATTTGTTTAAACAAAATACCATTCAAGATGATATCGTACTATATATGTGATGTGTGTGAATTGGCCTGTATTGTATCTTTAAACAAACTGTGGTGTAGATTGATGAGATCTTTTTATTTATTCAGGGGTTGAATTATTGCAGCACTAGAGTATAGAACTCCTGGTGCTCATTCTATATGATTATGCTAATCTTGTAAAATTCACAACAGGTATTTTAATATCTTACTAATTTAAAATTCAAGTAAAGACTATTACAGAGGGGTGGTATCCATATTAAAAACTAAATTGCTAAATCAATCTTATTTCTGTAGCATAACTCACCGTATATTTATTGGGACAATGTTAAACAATATTAACTCTGTACCTTTTGAAGTAGCTGCTCCTTTCTATTACATAGTCTTTTATCCAAATATAGTGGCATAATGTGGGCACTTTTGTTTTTCAATATTGCTCTGTTTGCATTTGAGACACAGAGAATATCTGGAAAGAAATCTATATAGCAGCAGCAGACCTTTTATTTAATCACTGACAATTTTGCTGACATAATATGTTGTTCCTTAACTAAACTGAAAGGATAAATTTTATATTTTATTTCAACTCCAATATTACTTAATCAGTACCTATCATATAAACCTAACTTTAGTTCTGATAGGTTGGTAACCATGAATATGGAGATTTCAGACATTGACTTTAGTGTCTGAATCAGTTGTGAATAAAAACAAGACAGCTAATCTTCAACTTTACACATAGAAAACTTTGGTTTGTATAAATATTTTACCTGTTTCATTTATGTTCAAAATCTCATTAAAATTCAGTTTATCTTGATGCAAATACAGACTTTGCTGTGAAATGAATTGCACAAATCTTATTAATTAGAACACCAGACGTGTTTGATGCTACAGAAATAAAAATATCAATTCACTCCCCCCTCTTACATCTTAAAAGCTAAATTTCAACTCTTGGATAATGGTGTTTTTGCCTAAGTATTTTCAATTTTGTATTTGTACCTTGTTGAGACTTGTACTCTAAATTATGTAATCTATAAGTGTCAGCTGTTTCTCTTTCTTCTCAAGTAAATTGTGATACTAATTGTGATTGATGTCATTTTCTTATACTATATTTCTGCCAACTACCTTGTTAATATTTTGTGTCTGGTAAAATTTATTGATAGTTAATGACTTTGTGTTGTCCTCAATGATTTTCCAATACATAACAATGATGTGTAAGGTGCATTGCAAAAAATGTTGAAATTTGCTCTCTTTTCTAGTATGTGAATCTGCTGGAAAAATAAATATTTGACACATTAGTTAAAGTAATATATTTCTTCCTGAATTGAAATTGTCTTTTGCTTTAAATACTTCATATGTAAATTTATATTTCAATAAATGGTGTCATCTGCATTCAAACATTGTGTTTTCTGTGTTTATTTCTTTTAAAAACATTTTCTATAGAAACATAACTAAGACAGAACTTTTAAAATAAAAAAAGCTGATCATTGTGGTGTACTTTAATCTCAGCACGTGGGAGGGATAGGAGAAGGACCTCTGTGAATTTGAGGCCAGCCTGGTGGTAGTGAGTCTCAGGCTATCCAAGGTGACATAGTGAGATGCAGTCTCAAAACACTTTCCTGGAATCAAACAAAAAAAATGAATAAAGACAAGAAAGTACGAATACAGTTATTTGAAATCTTGAGAGCTTACTCCATACACCACAAAACAGAGAAAATTAAAACAATGATAATCAAGTTTGATAAAAATAAACTTTAAATATTGAGTAGCCTATTACTCAAGCTATTCATGTGTAAACTAAACCTCATAATTTATTCAAAACACAAATTTGTATCATACCCAGGATTTTGGCTATAACATTTTTACTGTTCTTTCTTATGTGATCAGCAATTTCTACCCATAAACTTCTGTAGTTTACAATGTAGTTGGAAAATGGAGTGCCTGGCAAACACCGAAGTGGATGCTCACAGCCAGCTATTGGATGGAACACAGGGTCCCCAATGGAGGAGCTAGAGAAAGTACCCAAGGAGCTGAA
>NC_034613.1:97071294-97077589 GCF_900095145.1 Mus pahari
CCAAGTAGTGGGAGTGGGTGTGTAGGGGAGCAGGGGCGGGGGGAGGGTATAGGGAACTTTCGGGATAGCATTTGAAATGTAAATAAAGAAAATAATAATAATAAAGTGCTCATGAAAAGTTACTTTGTCAGTCATTAGTAATCATAATTCCTTCATTTTTATAAAATGTGACTCTCAAAGTTACTTATGAATAAATATTGACACAGAAAGACCTGTTAGTACAAGAAATACAGAAGAATGTTTTCTTGGAGAAAATCAGAAAATTTCTCAATATGAAATCATAAAGAAGAATCAAGCCACATTTTTGTTTCTATTTAACCTTTGGGTGAGGCAGAGTTTTTCCTAGTTCAATGAATCTCAGATTTAATACTTATCTAAGTTCAGTTATATAAAGACCTATGACATTTTATGGATTTTAGTGGAGTTATTTCTTTTCTAGATTGACATTTTTATTAGTTTAAAAACAAAACAAGCAAACAAAAAAAAACTGGGCAGGAAAGCTGTATATCTCAGCAGCTGCCCTGAGGATGAAGTAAAGTGGAAAAGCCATGCCATTTGACATACCAGCCTGGAGGGCCACCACAGGGCACCAGACAGCCACATGGTGGGAAGAGTGAGCTTTAAAGAAAGAGTAAAGAATCCTAAAGTATTAAAAAAAATAAAAAAATCTTTGTGGCTGTCCTAGTTGCGGTTACTATTATAGTGATGAAAATCCACGGCCATAGCAACTTGAGGAGGAAAGGGCTTACTTGACTTATGCTTCCATATCACTGCTCATCACTTGAGGAGGTCAGGACAGGAATTCATACAGAGCAGGAACCTAGAGGCAGGAGCTGATGCAGAGGACATGGAGGAGTGCTGCTCACTGGCTTGCTCTCCAGAGTTTGTTCAGCTTGCTTTCTTATAGAATCAAGGACCAGTAAGGATCCCTTACAATGGTCTGGCCCTTTCCCTATCAATCAGCAATTAAGAAAATATTCTATAGGCTTGCCTACAGCTGAATCGTATGGAGGCATTTCCTCAATTTAGGCTCTCACCTCTCTCTAATGACTATAGTTTGTGTAAAGTTGACATGAAAGTAGCTAACACAGTGGCCCATTGTCAATTGTTCAGTTACTCTCAAGAGGAGGATAGTTGTCTGCAAATGATGGCAAAGCCTTGGTCCAAAGATATCCTCTGATTAATATACAGTGGGCCTGCCAAAGCCCCCAACATCCGCTCTATCTGCCATTGCCACTTCAAGTACCATCAGGATCATATAGGCCAAGTAGTAAAGCATCCTTCACAGTGGAGTGGACCTGTCAAAAAGTCCTCTATTCCAGGCCCAGTCAAAGCTAGCAGCTTTCCTAGTAGCTTGGTATTTGGGCTAGAGTATAGAGAGGAATGTGCTACCTAAATAGGCCCAGGAAATATGCTTCTTTCTTGGTCATAGGAGCCAAGTAAAATAACTCATCCTTCATATTAAAATAAATGTTTTGGCATACCCCACATTGAGGACTCCTAAAAATTTTTACCTAAATAAAAGAGCCTTGAATTTTGGTTGGATTTATTTACCATATTTTAATGTGACTGTGTTACCAACTTTTCCAAAGTGGTTGTTGCTACCTTCTCTTAACTTGGTCCAGTCAGCATAATGTTGCCAATATAGTGGACCAAGGTGATATTTTATGGAAGAGACTTCTAAGTTTTTACATGGGCTGGAGAGTTAATACATCCTTGGGGTAAAACTGTAAAGATAAACTGCAGGCCTTGTCAGTTGAAAGCAAATTCCTTCTGGTGGTCCTCATGGATAAATATAAAGAAAAGGGGATTTAATATATGAATAGTTGCATACCATGTACCAGAAGATGTGTTAATCTGCTCAAGTAAGGACACCACACTGGATATAGAGTCACTACCTGATCGAGTTTTCAATAGTCTCTTATTCTCCACGATCTGTCTTTTGCATTGGCCAGACAAAAAAGTTAAAGGGAGATATGGGAACCACCACTTCTGCATATCTCAAGTCCTTGATAGTGGCACTAATGCCTGTAATATGTTATTTTTTGTTTCACTATTTTTCCTGGTGGAGGATCCCATTTAGCCTTTCAACATTTCCTCTACAGATCAGGGAAAACCAGAGTGAGTATATGTAAGTATATGTGAGTATATGTGGGTATGTGTGTGTGTATATATATATATATATATATATATATATATATATATATATATGTGTGTGTGTGTGTGTGTGTGTGCATCCCATATATATATATATATATATATATATATATATATATATATATATATTCTATAACTGAGGAAATAACCACAAGATGAGTTTGGAAACCCAGGGGACCTTCTGTGAGCTGGACTTCAGACAAAATTCTATTAATCTTCTGACACCTATAAGCTCCTGCATTAACTGGGGGGCCACAGTGTTTCTTGGGTCCTCTTGGAATTAGTGTCAATTCAGAACCAGTATCATATAGACCCCAGGAAGTCTGATTGTTAATTTCCCCCCAGTGTATAGTTATCCTTGAAAAAAAGACTGTAGGTTCCTCTGGGAAAGGACTGGAAAAAGACAACAATGAAACACTTTTATTTTATCAAAGTATTTTATCAAAGTCCTATGGGTGTCCCTGGCTTTTTCAGAGTGGAGATTTCCAGGGTGAAGATTGGTGGGATTTCAAGTCCCAATCCTAGGGATAGCTCATGGGTTGGTGGGATTTTGAGCTCAGGGATTGGTTGGTTTTCAAGTTCTAAGGTTGGGCTTTTTACTCTGTAGGGAGGAGCATGGCCACTTCGATCTCAAGATTCTGGGTCTGGCCTTTATACCCTTTAGAATGTTCTGTGGGTGAAACCTGACTATTGGAGCTCATCAGGGGAGGGGCCTGGGCACTCACTTGCCTTGAGGGGCTTACAGACACACATTCCTATGTTTTATTGTACATATTGGATTGAGTTATCACCAGGAAACTTCTCACCAAATTGTTCTGTGTTTAGATATGTCTAAAATAAATGACTCAGGATCAGACTCTTGAAATTTGAACCAACACAGGTATGAAATCTCTTTTAAACAAACTATCTTCTTGCCTTCAATGAGTCATGGTGTTCTCAGAGACAACCCTCTCCCCTTGGACCCAACCCCCCCATCCATTCTATTGGCTAAGCTTTCTACAGAAATTTTTATTCAAGTTGTATTTTTTCATTTGTAGTGTTTCAGTCTAGTTTTCCTTTAATGTGCTTTTATTGACTTCCTTTTCTCATTCTTGAATTCAATAGTGATTTGTGTCCTATGTGATTCATTTTTAAATTTATAATAATTCTTTTGAATTATTTGTCTGGGATACAATTGCAGTCTCACTGGCAGGCATTACTGTGAGATTAGTAATTTTTGGAGAAGTCATATTGACTTGATTTTTCTTAAAGGCATGTTTCTTCACATTTGCATTATAAAAAGCAAAATAAGGTGAGGACATTGATTTTATTCTTGCTTTTATTTTTCAGTTATTCTTATTCCTTCAGAAGAGTATTTTACAATGTTCAAAAAGAACCCATTTTTTTTTCTACATTGGTAGTTAGGTCACCAGGATGAATAGTATTCCACTGAAATTAGAATACTGTCTTAAGTTAACAAGCCAAAGGGCCCAAGTGAGGACACCTCAATCCCACTTGGGAGGAAGAAGAAAGCAATCACAGGACTGGGAAGAGAGGGTCCTGGGTGAGAAAGGGGAAAACAGAGGAAGAGGAGAACATGATCAGTTATTGGGTGGAGAAAATAGGATGAAGCCCTGAGGGCCAGCAGAAAGAATGGAAACTGGCAACCTCGGAAGATCGGATGTTGGGGGGACCTTCCAGAATGTACCAGAGACCTGGGAGGTGAGAGACTCCCAACACTCAAAGGAAAAACTCTGACCCATAATTTTTCCTGTCAGAATTACAGGGATGGAAATGGAGAGGAACCTGAGGAAAAGAAGGTCCCGCGACAGGCCCAAAATGGGATCTAGTTCAAGGGGAGGTCCCAAGGCCTGACACTATTACTGAGGCTATGTTATGCTCACAAAAAAGGGGCCTATCATGAATGCCCCACACCCAACCAATGGACAGAAGCTGGTGACCCCTGTGGTTGAATTGGGGGAAAAGCTAGAAGAAGCTAAGGAGGAGAGTCACCCTGTAAGAGGACCAGGAGTCTCACTTAACCTGGACCACCAAGATCTCTCAGATATTGGACCATCAACCAGCTTGCTTACACCAGCTGATGTGAGGCCCCCAACACATATACAGCTGAGGATTGCTGGGTCTGGGTTCATTCAGAGAAGATGCATCTAACCCTCAAGAGACTGGAGACCCCAGGGAGTGGGGAGGTCTGGTGGGGTGGGGGGGTGGGGGTGGGTGGGGACATCCTCATGGAGACTGGGAGGCAGGAGGTATGGGAATAGTCAGAGGGTGGACTGGGAGAGGGATAAAATCTGGATTGTAAAAATAAAGATTAAATAATATTAAAAAGAAATTTTTAAAAGTTAGAATACTGTCTTAAAAATAATCATTCTCAAAATACTGCCCTACTATGAAGGTATAATAGTTAAATAAAGACCAACCGCCTCATAAACAACAATTATTTTTAAAACTAAGGAAGTACTGATAATTCTGTATGCATTAATTTATGTGTTACATATGAATAGAAGAGAACAGAGACATAAATGGTAAAATAGTTACCATAAAACAAACTGGGGTAGATAGATTAAGGCAGTTTTGACTAAAGTTGGAATGAAAAACACAGAAGGAAATTAAGACAATTAGAGAATCATAGCTGTCCCAAGTTACAGGGCTAGCTAGGACACAGAGAGTAAGTGAGAGTAGCCAAAATTTTGTGAAAGCTTACATAATAGAAAAGAAAAAAGAAAAAAAGGGATCAATAAAGGAAAAAATGAGATAAAGAGAGAACAAGAATATAGAATTGAGTTAGTTTGCTAATTTGACCCTGGGAAATAAATTAAAGAGGAATAAATATGATGAAAGAGAGAAATTGAAATAAAATAACAAATGTTGTAGTGCCTGCTTACAGGCTTCAGCTTTAAGTCATTTGAAGGTCCAATGCTGGTCACACTTTGGGCAGTGCCTTAGAAGACAAATGTGGAGCGCTGAACCCACCACATGGCAGTACTATGTTTGGTATGTCCTGTCTTCATGGGTTGGGTTAAAAATGTTGTCCCCACTCCTGTGGAATTCTTCTTGTAAGTCTGGTACCCCACTGCAACATCTGTTTTTTTGTTTTTTTTTTTTTTTTTTTTTTTTCTGAAGACTTTGATTCCAACTAGTATTCGACCTTACCGATTGTTGCTCGGTTCCTGTTCAGAGGGTTTTTCTTGTTGCTTAACAGTATTCTGCTGCCCATGTTAAATGTCTACTTCTGGAATATTTTCTCAGAGTTTCATGAACATGTTCTCTTAACAGAGGAGATATGAATGTCTAGCAACTGACTCAGCAGAGATATTTTAAAAGTGGTATTCTGCAGCTGCTCTCCTGCATACCAAGTACACAGGATTTTCCTGGCATCATTCCTTCCTCCTCTAGTACATGCTTTCTGTCTGCTTTCCTCTCTTCTGCTGCTATTTAAAATCTCCACAACTGAAACTATAGTGAGATTGTTCTGAGTCTGTCTGCCGCAATCTGTGGCTTCTACTGCTGTATTGGCATCCACTTTCGAATTAAGAATGGAGAACTCTCCAAATCAAGCCAATACCACTAAGATTGATTCAGGAATTTTTCTCCTGCTTTGTAAAATTCCATACATATTTTTTCTATTAAAGCAAGACATATTCAAGAATCACTCACCTGATATCTGTTGCCCAATTTTCTTTATTCCCTGGACATGATAGCAGAAGGTACATATGTGTCATCTCCCATTTTATTACCTCTGTATGAATATATTTCCTTGTTCGGCACAGTAAATACGTGTAGATGAATTGTTAAAAGAAGGTTTATTGGTTAGAGACTTCTGGGTAGTATAGGACAAAACGTAGTTAAATTTATAAACTTTTTCATTATGAACAACAACTGTGAATACGAATAGACTATGATTTGGCATGACTGAGACATCAGACCTCAAGTTGATGTAGAAGAAACTCAAAGTGATATAATTGATTCTGCATGATTTGACTAATAGAGTTGATTAAGAGACATTGTGCCATGCCGGGTATGGTGGCGTACGCCTTTAAGCCCAGCACTCGGGAGGCAGAGGCAGGTGGATTTCTGAGTTCGAGGCCAGCCTGGTCTACAAAGTGAGTTCCAGGACAGCCAGGGCTATACAGAGAAA
>NC_034613.1:97077691-97081187 GCF_900095145.1 Mus pahari
AGAGAGAGAGAGAGAGAGAGAGAGAGAGAGAGAGAGAGAGAGAGAGAGATTATGTCACAAAGATAGAATTTATCAAAGGAGCACTACATCCAGAATAACCTGAACATAAGTAATTGCTAACCAGACCTATTAGAGATAAGAAAAATTGAGGATTCTAGGATATAAATGGTTGTTCACCAGGGTTGAGCAGGCATTAAGCCCATGCACATAATAAAGCAGACAACCTTGACTTATCATCAGCCAATAGGCCTATTTCTCTGTCAGAGAATATGACTCTAACAGGCAGCTCAAAGTGGGCAGCACAGTTTGACAATTATCCTTAAGTCCTGCCCTGCCATAAGGCTCTAAGTTCCCTTCTTAAGCAAAGCATAACTCTGCCAGGTGGACAAGATGACCCTGGGTAGCAACTATTTGAAATGGAAGAACATTGGTGTACTCAAAATAACTCTGACAATGTGCAACATCTTTGCTGTGTAAATCTCCCATCTGCCAAAGTGCCCAGACTTGCAGTCTCTTGTCTTTACTTAAATTGTTCAAAGTGTAACCTGGGGCAGAGACCTTAGATGTATTTAGGGATGATAGGGTTTGTGGAATGTATAAACCCATAATATACATAGTATACATAGTGAAGGGATTCTAGACAACCCTGCCTGGCAAGCATGGCTCTGGCAGGACTTGCCTTTCTCCCCCATTCCCTCTGCCCTGCTAAAAACCATTAGATTATGTTTCTAAAGCTAGCCACCTAGGCCTATTCCCTTATTTGGTCACTTCCTCCTCCTGAGACTGAGTAACAGAGTCCACCAAAGCCCTTTTTGGTTCAGCTAATTAACATCCTCAATCAAATTATACCACCTCACCCTTTCCCCATTCTGACAGCATCCTACCCCTGCACCTAACCCTCAAGAGACTGGAGACCTCAGGGAGTTTATTGATCATGTGGGTTGAAGGGTGGGGGGTGGGGACACCCTCATGGAGATAGGGTGTTGGGGAGGAGGTATGGGATATGGAACAGTTGATGGATGGACAGGGGTGAGGATAAAATCTGGAGTATAAAAAAATAAAAAAAATTAAATAAAAAATAAATTATACCAGCAAGGTCATTGTTCTGAGTCAGAAAGCAGCCACTTTAACTTTTCTTCCCTGCTTACTAAAGGATGTCTCTGTAAAAACAGGTGTTCTGGGTGTGATTTGTGCCTAATCGAGGATCTGAAAGGGAACGCCCTTCTGTGTGTGGAGGAATATCTTTCACATAGTTAAATCTATTTGAGGATGGCTTCTAGCAGAGCTTTAGGCAGAGCTGGAAAGGCACTATTCATAAAGACTTTATTTTGTTGAGTGTGTAGAATGATTTCTCACTGAGGGGTGCATATTTCTGCTACAAAATAGAGGAAGGAAGGAAGAAAGGATGCTCTCTTAGCTCATTCCATGTTGTTGTTGTGATAAAATACCCTGATAAAAGCAACTTCAAAGAGAAAGGGTTTATTTTGAAAGGAAAATTCCCCCAAAACACGGGTCCTAAAAGCTAGCCGAAGATTCAAAAATTTCACTACTCATAGAATTTCTGGAAAGCAGCTAACCCCTCTCCACAGACCCTGGAACCCAGAAGTGGCAAAAATAGGCAGTTTAACTTTTCTCCCACCCAACAGTTTTAAAAAGTAGTAAATCCAGAAAAACAGTTTCTAGGTCTGCCATAGCCATAGCACATCGTATTCTGGATATAGCAAAAGACAGAGAAGTCCTGGCATCAGAAAGCTAGCTCAGACGCTTGTGTCAGCACAAAGGAAACAGGAAACAGGAAACAATAATCAGGAGGGGAGGAAAGTTATATGGTGGTTTGAATGAGAATGTCTCCCAAGTAACTGGAGAGGATGTGGAGAAAGAGGAATACTCCTCCATTGCTGGTAGGATTGCAAACTTGTACAGCCACTCTGGAAATCAGTCTGATAGTTCCTCAGAATATTAGAAGTAGTTCTACTTAAAGACACAGCTATACTGCTCCTGGGCCTATACCCAAAAGATGCCCCACAGGGACATTTGCTCATCTATGTTCATCATAACCTTATTTGTGATAGTCAGAATCTGGAAACAACCCAGTTGTCCCTCAACTGAAGAATGGATACAGAAAACGCAGTTCGTTTACACGATAGAATATTACTCAGCTATTAAGAACGAGGACCTGCACAAAGATAGAAGCAATGCATGTGGAAGGTACATAGGTTTGTATTGACAGGGTTGTACTTTGGAATGGTGTCCCACACCTAGTGGCTTCTTTTGCTCTGACATGTATAGTCAATTAATAAACAGGTGCATTTCTCAAACAAGAGTGTTGTACCCTGACTCTCATCACAGCACTTGAGGGGTTGGAAGACAGCCTATGCTACACAGTTGTGCGCAGATCAGCCTAGAGGACTGGTTTGATGTCCTGAGTAAGACAGATTAAAAGAAAGATGTATGTATGATTCTGGGAGTTATTTGGATTCTAATATTACTATCATTGTATTGTGAATGTTGCACAAGGTAAATCTATATCACTCCTTAGAACAGGGAGCTATTAGTGATTTCATCTTTCTTTTTTTTTTTTTTTTTTTGTAAAGATCCAACCATTTAATAACAAAAGCTCCCCATCCTCCCCACTCCACGACAGCATCCAGAGCACAGGATGAGCACAGCTAGTAGGAGGCAGTGGAAAGCCAAGGAAAATGAGGATGCCAGATGGACTCCTGGATTAAGAACTGCGTTGGGTCGAGGCCTCTTTGCCCAGGCATTGGCATGAACCACACAGGCGGCTGGGGCTAGCCACACACCACCAAAGTATGAGAGTGCTGACTGGTGTGTACGTGTGTTTCACTAGCTTGCTTCTGCCAAGTCCAAATCTCAGCGAGGGACGACGGGAGCTCACACGGGCCTCGTCCTCTTGGCCTTTTTCTCAGACCTCACAGCATCATCATGGGCTTTCCTCTTCTCTGCCAGCTTGTTGGCCTCTCGGATTTTGCGTCGCTTGCCAAACATGATCTTTTGGTAAAGGTACTTCTCTCGCTTTTTCATCATCATGATGGCCAAGCGCTTGGCCTCACTTTCTTCCTCCTGGGCCAGCCGCTGCTTGTCTTCCAGCTTCACAGTGCCGGCCATAACCTGGGGTTTCTTCCCTTCCAGCCTGTGCTGCTCCAAGGCCGACAGGTGCGCCTCCTCCTCCTCCTCCGATTCAGCTTCCACATCTTCCTCCTCATTTTCCGCTGCAAAATCACCGTCACCTTCGTTGTCATCATCTTCTTCCTCCTCCTCCTCTTCCTCCTCCTCTTCCAAGTTTCCTGGGTCTTCTCCCCGCTGCAGAGCCAGGAGCTTCAGCTTCTCAGGGGGAATGTAATCTCCTTCCTTTTCAGATACGAAGGGCGAAAGATGTGGGGGCAGCTGCACCCCAGGGAAGTACTCTGCCACAGGGAGGAGCAGCCGGGCATTCACACAGTCAAAGACCCACTGGGGCTGTACATAGTACCTG
>NC_034613.1:97083452-97084798 GCF_900095145.1 Mus pahari
CACCTTGTACTCTCGGAACTTGTTGACGATGGGCTCATGGAGGAGGAATTTAATGTCTTTGATAAGGTAAAATGTCCGGGCTGCTGTGGAACCCTTGTTAACTTTCTTCTTATGCTTGGGTTCATGAGGATAAATACCTTTCAGGATGCACAGCCGCCTGAAGTCAGGCAGGCTCAGCTGCAGCTTCTTCCTGGCCTTGTTTCGGGTGATATAATTGGTGGCAGAGCCTCGTTCATACTTCTTCTTCTCCAGGCCTCCCATAGCTCCACGTTGAGAAACTCTTTAAGGCAGCGCGGAACCCTCATCTTTCTTTTTTTATTTTGCCTTTTATATGAAATGTGAGGTGAATTGTAGTATTTTCTTTTTTTTTCATTATTTTTCCCACATTTTATTAGATATTTTTTCATTTACATTTCAAATGCTATCCCTAAAGTGCACTATACCCTCCCCCCTCCCTGCTCCCCTACCCACCAACTCCCACTTCTTGGCTCTGGCATTACCCTGTGCTGGGTCATATAAATTTTGTAAGACCAGTGGCCTCTCTTCCCAATGATGGCCAACTAGGCCATCTTCTGCTACATATGCAGCTAGAGACATGAACTCTGGGGATACTGGTTAGTTCATATTGTTGTTCCACCTATAGGGTTGCAGACCCCTTCAGCTCCTTGGGTACTTTTTCTATCTCCTCCCTTGGGGGCCCTGTGTTCCATCCAATAGATGAGAGTGAGCATCCACTTCTGTATTTACCAGGCATTGGCATAGCCTCACAAGAGACAGTAATATCAGGGTTCTTTCAGCAAAATCTTGCTGACATATGCAATAGTATTTGCGTTTGGTGGCTGATTATGGGATAAATCCCCGGGTGGTGCAGTCTCTGGATGGTCCAGTCTTTCATCCCCACTCCAAACTTTGCTCTGTAACTCCTTCCATGGGTATTTTGTTCACTATTCTAAGGTAGAATGAAGTATCCATGTGTTGTTATTCCTTCTTCTTGATTTTATTGTGTTTTGCAAATTATATCTTGGGGAATTCTAAGTTTCTGGGCTAATATCCACTTCTCAGTGAGTGCATATCAAATGAGCTCTTTTGTGATTGGGTTACCTCACTCAAGATGATATATCCTCCAGATCCTTCCATTTGCCTAAGAATTTCATAAATTCATTGTTTTTAATAGCTGAGTAGTAAAAGAAGATCAAGGGAATACAAATTGGAAAGGAAGAAGTCAAAATATCATGATTTGCAGATGATATGATAGTATATATAAGTGACCCTAAAATTTCCACCAGAGAACTCCTAAACCTGATAAACAGCTTCAGTGCAGTAGCTGGATATAAAATTAACTCAAA
>NC_034613.1:97086541-97090709 GCF_900095145.1 Mus pahari
ATGCTCCACTATGTTCATAGCAGCCTTATTCATAATAGCCAGAAGCTGGAAAGAACCCAGATGTCCCTCAACAGAGGAATGGATACAGAAAATGTGGTAGATTTCATCTTTCTTAACTGTAACTACCTATAGATGTCAGGGTCACGTACAGCTTTGACTTTTTTGAATAATTTTCCTGTACAATAATCTTTGTGCAGATCCCCAAGGGTTTACTGTATCATTACCTTTGTATAGCAGAAGTTTCTCCACACAGAACTTCATCAAAAACACTAACCCATTTTTCAGATAAATCAGAAGCCAGCTTTCTTGTATATGTCTTAAGTACTCCTTTTTAAATATAAAAACACAAGAATATTAATGGTAAATTAATGGAAAGGGGATACCATTTGAAATGTAATTAGGAAAATATGTAATAAAAAACAAAAAATAGATTTAAAAAAAGAGGACATCCTGATTATTGCAAATGGATGGAACTGGAAAATATCCTGAGTGAGGTAACTCAGAGCCAAAAGGATATGTACTTACTGATAAGTGGAAATTAGCCATAAAGTATAGATCCCCACAGCACTCTACACAGACCCAAATAAACTAAACAAGTAGGAAGACCAAAGAAACAATTCTTGAATCTCACTTAGAAGGTGGGACAAAAGGGTCATAGGAGGTAGAGGGAGGAAGGGAACAGGTAGGAGAGGGGATGGCAAGTGAAATACGGGGAGTCAGAATCAAGTGTGGGAACACACAAGAGAAAGGATCAGAGGACCAGGAGAATGAATGGAAATCTGCAGCTGCAGAGAGTGGAGGGTGGTATGAAGAATTAGATGTGTCAAAGACCTGGGATGAGGGAGACTCCTAGGAATCAATAGGGGTAACCTTAGCTGAGATGCATAGCAGGGGGATATGGAACCTGAAGAAGCCACCTCCTGTAGCCAGGCACAAACCCTATGAGAGGGATAAGGACACAACACACCTACAAAACTCTTTCAACCTAATATTTGTCCTGTTGAAAAGAAATGCACAGTCAAAGATGGAGCAGAAACTAAGGGAATGGACAACCAATAACTGGCTTAACGTTAGCTCCATCTCATAGGCAGTCATCAATCCCCAACACTGTTGATAATACTTGTAAAAAGGAGCATAGCATAACTGAGGTTCCATGAAGCAACTGGCTAAAACAGGTGCAGAGACTCACAGTCAAATATTGGACAGAGCTTGGGAATTCTTATGAAAGTGATGGGGGAAGAATTGAAGGTCCTTGTTATGCAAGATGGAGTCTATCCTGCTACTTTGGCCTCTTCATCCTGAAGGGGATAGGAACTTCATAGGAAGACCAACAGAGACAACTAGCCTGGACCCTTGGGGGCTCCCAGAGATGAAATCAACAACCAAAATGCATACATTGGCTGCACTGAGGCCCCAGCATATATGTAGCAAATGTGTAGCTCAGTTTTCATGTGATTCTCCCAACAATTGGAAGGATGCTGTCTCTCTGTGGGATCTGTTCCCCAACACTGCTTCATGTTAGAGATCAGGGGTACAAAGTGCATACCTGAAAATAATTAAAGCAATATACAGCAACCCAATATTCAACATCCAATTAAATGGAGAGAAATTTAAGCCCATCCCACTAAAATAAGGAACAAGACAGGCTGCCCACTGTCTCCCATTCTATTCAACATTGTACTAGAAGTTCAAAATAGAGAAACAAGACAATGAAATGACATCAAGAGGATACAAATTGGAAAGGAAAAAGTCAAAATATCACTTTTCACAAATGGTATAGTTAGTATACATGTGTGTCCCAAAAATTCTACCAGAGGACACCTACAGGTGATCCTTTAGAAAAGTGGCTGGATCCATCATGAACTCAAAGCAATAGGTAGCCTTCCTTTATATAAACAAACTGAAAATATGGAAACAACACCCTTTACAATAGCCACAAATGATAAAAATATCACCGTGTAACTCTAACCAAGCAAGTGATAGACCTGTATGACAAGAACTTCAAATCTTTGAGGAAATAAACTGAAGAAAATATCAGAAGATGGAAAGAGCTTCCGTGTCCATGGACTGATAGGATTAACATAGAGTCAATGCAATTCCCATCAAAATTTCAACACAATCCTTTTTTATAAAGTTGGAAATTTTAATTTAATTTAATTTTAATTAATTTATTTCTTTTTCTACACTCCATATTTTATCCCCCCACCCCAGCCACCCTCTGCCTGTCCCACTTCCCATCCCTCCTCCCCATGCCCCTGTCTCCACATGGATGTCCCCACCCCCCACCCCACCTGACCTCTAAACTCCCTGGGGCCTTCATTCTCTTGAGGGTTAGGTGCATCTTCTCTGAATGAACACATACCCAGCAGTCCTCACATCAGCTGGTGTATGCTGTCTGTTTGGTGGTCCAGTGTTTGAGAGATCTTGGGGATCCAGATTAATTGAGACTGCTGGTCCTCCTACAAGAACGCCTGTCTCCTCAGGTTCTTTCAGCCTTCCCTAATTCAACAACAGGTGTCAGCTGCTTCTGTCCATTGGTTGAGTGCAAATTTCTGCATCTGACACCTTCAGCTGCTTTTTGAGTGGACTTTGCCATGTAACTTCACTACTATCTTGATTAAGTTACCACAAGGCATAAAACAACCAAGACAAAAACCACCTCCTCCAAGCTATGAGGCCTAAACCACATGATGCCTCCATATTTTCCATCATACTAACAAGCCTTCCCCTTACTGGCATCAGTCCACAGTCCCTTCTTTCCCTCTCCAACCTGTTCTCCCTTTCTCCCTCCTCAACTGCCCAAATCAACCCTCTTATGCAGCCACTTTTGGCCCTCTGGCAGCCCTTAGTCCTCCCATTCCTCAGGAGGCCCCATTCACCTCCCTCTATTCGACCTAAACAGATCATAGTGCTCAGCTTGGTCAGGGTTCTCTAGAGTCACAGAACTTATGGAATGTCTCTCTATATTAAGGGTATGCACTGTAATGACCTACAATCCAGAGTCTAACTAACCCAACAATGGGCAGCTATCAATGGGAAGTCCAAGATTGTTGCAGATAGTCCTGCAACTAATTGTATTTGATTTTTTTTGATGTTAATTCTGTTCCCCCTGTGAGGGGCTGAGAACAAAGAATGAGTCAGCACTCAGGTGATTTCCTGTAAACCTTGTTTCCACCTTAACTTATAAAGGATAGAGCCATTGACTGGGCAGAGAAAGAGGGGAAGGTGGAGCTGAAGGTTTTGTGAGAGAAAGAGAGAGGACAATGGAGGAGGAAGAAGGAAAGTAGAGCAGAAGCACATGACCTGGAGAAACCTCAAGTTATAAGGGGTCTCTTATATGGGGAAGATGGCAGTGTAGTGGTAGATCTGCCCAATCTAGGTGCACAGCATGTATTCATATTAATTGAGCTGTGTTTTCATTGTCCCCGCTTATTTGGGTTGGAGATTTACCGCAAATAAGGGTTTCTGTCCTTATGCTGACAGACCTCACTGTCTTCAAGTCTATTAGGAGGGGCACTAGTATCAGAGCCGCCCTGGCCATCTGGGACCAGCATAGAAGTCCCAGATGTTCTCAATCTTCTTTTCTAAAATAATAGTATATCCGAGGCTATAGATATACAAGTAAGGAAGAGTCAGAAGTTTTAGTGAGGATAAAGGGACTGATATAGGGAGTTATTCTTAAGCACAAGTAAGTCAAGTGCCTTTGGAGGTACTAAATAGTAAAGGAGAAATTTGTGTAGTTAACATCTGTACATTAGAGTGTTGAAGGCATCAAGACTTCATGTCTTATATACATAGAGGCCTTGTCTTTTTTCGATTATGGTGAGAGTTTAACATTTTTGTTGGAACTAATGATGTCTAAGATCCTGTTACTGGTGACCTGGAATTTCTGGATGGTAAATTTCTGGAGGGTCACTATCAGATGTATAATGGTGGAGTCTCCGACTCTTTTCTGTATTTATATATTATTCCATATGTTGGAACCAAGCTGAAATAGCCATCGATAGGCCCCATTTCAGAAGCAGAACCCTGTAGCTCAGGGCCCTTGCTTCTGACTATTAAGAGTCTGTAGAGGAATGGATACAGAAACTGTGGTACATTTACACAATGGAGTACTACTCAGCTATTAAAAACAATGAATTTATGAAATTCTTGGGCAAATGGATGT
>NC_034613.1:97091119-97095589 GCF_900095145.1 Mus pahari
GAGAAAGTACCCAAGGAGTTGTAGGGGGCTGCAACCCTGTAGGTGCAACAACAATATGAACTAACCAGTACCCCCTGAGCTCGTGTCTCTAGCTGCATGTGTAGCAGAAGATGGCCTAATCGGCCATCATTGGGAAGAGAGGCCCCTTGGTCTTGTAAACTTTATATGACCCAGCACAGGGGAAGGCTAGGGCCAAGTAGTGGGAGTGGGTGGATAGGGGAGCAGGGGCGGGGGGGGNATAGGGAACTTTTGGGATAGCATTTGAAATTTAAATAAAGAAAATAATAATAATAATAATAATAATAATAATAATAATAATAATAATAATAAAAAGAGTCTGACTGGCAGTGTTAGTCTCAAATAGAACTTGTACTAGGTCAGGAATGACAGAGGCAGAGGTGATGGAACCTCGAGAGGGCCAAGGTGGCCAGTGGAGGTAACCAAGCCCTTGTCTGGTAGATGAGGGCTGGCTTCCATTTTTTATGCCAATGAGTGCCCCTTTCTGGCACTCTCAGACCAAAGATGTTTACTGTGTCATTTGTTCTTTGTCTAAGTGGGGATGGGACTCTTTTTAGGTAGTTATAATTTCTATGCCTAAAAGAGCTAAAATTGTTCTCAACAGGTGGCCCTATCTAAAACCCATCTTCAGTTTTCCTGTACTATGTTTTATATTATTTATATTGTTTTTGTTTTTATTTGAATGGGGTTGTAACTTTTTATAACTGAATATAATTGTTTTTATCAGTTATCTAGGGAGTTAATGTTTTATAGCATCATATAACAGAAAAGTATATATATATATATATATATATATCTTGTCCCCTACAATCAGGGTCTCTAGTTGAGGGACAGCCATATATCTAAAAGGTGGCCAAATTATTATTTTATATTTGAATCTTATATCTAAAAGACATAGAGAGTGAGGGAACATATATGTTTGTAGTCTATGGGTACCTATTTTATTTTGGCCCAAAATAACTTAAAGGTGAGGATTGGGGAACCATAAGCAATAATATTAGTAATTAGGCTCTTGTATGTAGTTCTAATCACAGTTCATATGTGTTGTACTGGAGCATGTGACTCAGCAGCTCGAAGCAACACAAAAGAGAAATCTAGTCCTTAGACTCTTTTATCAGTCTGATTTTTAAAGGATCCTGTGGGTGTTGTTGATGACTCATCGCTGGTCTAGTTCCTGACATTTCCAGGAGTTGAACTTTAGATGAAAGTGATTAATTTATGACTGGATCTCATCTATTTTTATGGCCATCAGGGTGGTCAGGATCATGAAGTGGGGTCCTTTTCAGAGTGTTCCCAGGGGGATTCCTTTTTGACCTATTATTTTTGCCTGTAAAGTGGGACAGTGAATGTCCTATTTCTCCTCTGTAACCGTTTCTTGTTGACATTAGGATGGTATAAAGGGACCCAGGAAGGTTTAAATGCTAGTCAAAGGCTGGACAATGAGCCAGTTGTCAGAAGCATCTGATTTCTGATTAGCTGATGCAGATGAAAGACAGGGAGCAATCACATCAGCTGGACTGGTTAACATCAGCTTTTAGCAAGTCCAGAGTTCAGCAGCTATATGGGTGATCCCTGGATGGAGTCTGTCAGCCATGTGCTGAGACAAATATAGACTAGGGACAGAAATTAAAATTGTCTAGTAGTTGGGTAAGGTAAAAAATTCCAATACCAAGAGAAAAATCGCATTTTTTTTTTTTTAAACAGGGCAGGTGTACTTATCTGGAGTACATTTGGTCTGTGGCAGGCATATCTAAGTCCTAGGACTCGACTTCCTGAAGTTTATAAGAACTTTAGTTTATAAAAGGATATACATTAGTACTTACCATTGTATTGAAATCTATATTTTAGAAAAAGTAGTTAACAGGTGACTGTTAAACAACAGGAGTAGAATCATGTCTTTGAGACCTAGTAAAAGCTATAGGATTGGGTGAAAAGGACAGAACATTTTTCTTTTTTAATTTAGAGGGCTACATATATAGATTGAACACAAATGTTTTTAGTATAATGACAAGTATCTTTGAGTTTATATTTAAAAGACAAATAAAGGAAATTTAAAATCTTGACAAAATTATAAACTGTCAGTGTTTTTAGCTTATCAGAACTCTACTGATCAATGTTAAAATTTTGAACTTTGAAATAAGAATAGCATGAGGGGAAATGTAAATTTATTTTTTATTTTTTTAATATCTTGAATTTTTTAATATTTTTATAATTAGTATTTATATACCATAAAACTTTTGATGAGAAGTTTAAATCTTAATTTTATTTACTAACTTTAAATATTTTTATGTGAAGGAATTTTTTTATTTAAAATTATTGGTTTCATCATCATCTAAGTTTTTTTATACCATATCTTTTTTTTGAGTGAGAGAGAGAGAGAGGGAACTTTCTTTAGTAGGTGGTATATAAATTTATACATTGTCCAGTAAATTCAACTGTTCTTGTTTCTTTTTTAAATTATTTTACTAGCTATATTCTTCATTTACATTTCAAATGCTATCCTGAAAGTCCCCTATACCCTCCCCCCACCCTGGTCCCCTACTCACTCACTCCCACTTCTTGGCCCTGGCATTCCCCTGTACTGGGGCATACAAAGTTTGCAAGACCAAGGGGCCTCTATTCTCAATGATGGCTGAATATGCCATCATCTGCTACATATTCAGCTAGAGACACGAGCTCTGGGGGTCCAGGTTAGTTCATATTGTTGTTCCACCTATAGGGTTGCAGCCCCCTTCAGTTCCTTGGGTAATTTCTCTAGCTCCTCCATTGGGGTCTCTGTGTTCTATCCTATAGATGACTGTGAGCATCCACTTCTGTATTTGCCAGGCACTGGCATAACCTCACAAGAGACAGCTATATCAGGGTCCCTTCAGCAAAATCTTGCTGGCATATGCAATAGTGCCTGTGTTTTATACCATATCTTTTAACCTTTATCATTTGTATTTATTAATCTTAAATGTTGTTTAAATCTATATACAATTTTTAGACCTTAGATAAAGTTGAAATTTTATATTTTTAGCTAATTATTATAAGACTTAGACAATTGATTATTGAAAGCAGTCATTTAATATGAAATCTGTGAGTAAGGCGAATCTATTTGTCCTTTTTCATAACAGTTTATCTTGAGGTAAGACTTAGTTGCCTTGTTTATTGTTGTTCTTGTTTTTTGTTTGATTGTTTTCGCTGTTAAGCTATATGTAATTTAGCCATCAATGTGACCAGAGATCTGAAGAAAGATAAATTGTAATTTAAATGACCTGTGTATCAATTAAAATGACAGACTAGTCATTCCTTAGACAGCTATCCCAGGCTCCTGTGTCTCTATGGCACTGAGGGCAGAGGCGGTCTTTTACCATAAAGCCCAGAAGACAAAGAAGCTTGTTCCTCAGGCCAGGCTCTGCTATCAGGCAAAGCATTGGGGCAGCTATGCTCAGTGGTTATTATACCACGATCCTAGTGGTGCCCTTTCTCGTTATGTCCATATCTTCTTGGAGACCTGTTAGGATTCTGGAGTTTCTGTCTGCTGTGGTAAGTTTTAACATATTAAATGTCATATTTATCAGATCTCTGATTGGTTGGAGGGCTACCAAACATATCTGAGTTCTTAGTTATCTGTTTTAACTTGTACCTTTCAACAAAAAACAGGAAACTAAATAAAGCTTAATCTTGAAATTAACTGTGTCAGTACTTAGCATGATTTAAAACATATTTTTCAATATATTAAAGGATTTGACCATCTTTAAGGTTAATGACTATCCCTGTTAGGCTTGGACTTTAAATGTTACAGTTTTGAGTTGAAGTTCTTCTAGTATTAGAAAAAAATTAACCGACTTGTAGATTCTACAAAGTGATAACAAGCAAGTCTCCTGAATCACATATATTCCTGGATGAGCTGCACTATATACACAATTATCATTGTAGAAATTGGGTTAGGAGACATCCAGTACCTTTCCCGCCAGAGGAGAGCTGGTAAGAGAGCCATCTTTGCTCCAGTGTGTGACTGGGGAGAGGGAGGCCTGCAAAAGCAACACAGCTTCTGGGAAAGATCCCATTTCTGGCTCCAGTCATCCTGCACCTTTCCCCCAGAGCAGGAGTGTCCACCCCTGAGGAGTCTCAAGGCCTGAGCTGGCAGGAGAGCCATCTTTGCTCCAGTCACCTAGGCTCCAGTCTGTGCTGGCAAGAGTGTGGTCCACAGAAACTACACAGCTTTGGGACAGACAAAAGCAACCTAACTTCTGGGACAGACCCTGTTTTGGGCTCCAGAAATTTGGGCACCTTCCTCGCCAGAGGAAAGGAGGCCACCTGTGAGGGCTCTGTCTGCCAGAGCAGGTGAGAGAGTCATATTGTGTCCAGGGTCCCTCAGTGGCTAGTCTGTGCAGGTGAATGAATAAACTGCAGAGCAACACATATTCTGGGACAGGCCCTATTTTGGGCCTACATCTTTAGCCAGGA
>NC_034613.1:97106901-97110411 GCF_900095145.1 Mus pahari
TGGGAGTGGGTGGGTAGGGGAGTGGGGGCCGGGGGGGGGAGGGTATAGGGAACTTTCGGGATAGCATTTGAAATGTAAATAAAGATAATAATAATAATAATAATAAGCTCCAAAAATATTAACCCATAAATATATTCTATAAAGAGACTAGGAACTTTTTTGACCTTTTTTAGTATAACATCATAGAACATAACTATTTCCCATAAGATTTACTTTAAGCTAAAGCCAGTATCAGGACAGGAAAAAGTTAACCACTTGAGAAAAATGGCAAAGTCCTTGGCTGAAAAGGCACTTTATCTGATCCTTGGGCTTTGTGGAGTCTTGTCAGGGGTCAGGCAAATTCAAGAGCCAACAATTTTTAACCTTTTTGATATTGTATACCTCCAAAAATATTTAACTAAGAAACTTTTAAATTTTTATTCTTGGTTTCTTTACCTTAATTTATAGAGCAATGTATACCTGATATAATAAGAAAAAGACAAAAGTATAACAGAGAAAAAGACCTCAGGAATATACATCTAATTGACAACTTATTGCATTAATCAATAGCTGTATTTTTGGTAAACCATGGCTATTACAGTCCTGAGCAAGAAGGGTTTTCTGTTTAAGTTGTAGTAACGTTTTTGGTTATGGATAATCATTTTCTTCTGTAGCAGATTTTTATAATTTTTTAAAATGTATTTGAGATGACAGTCTCAAAGTAACATGCAATTTTCCTGACAACTCTTTTTCTCCAAGATACAATTCATAGACCACATGAAGCTCAAGGAAAAGGAAGGCCAAAGTTTGAATGCTTCAGTCCTTCTTAGAAGGAGAACAAAATATTCACAGGAGGAAATATGGAGACAAAGTATGGAGCACAGACTGAAGGAATGGCCATCCAGAGACTGCCCCACCTGGGGATCAACCCCATAAACAATCACCAAACCCAGACACTATTGTGGATGCCAAGAAGTGCTTGCTGAAAGAAGCCTTATATAGCTGTCTCCTAAGAGGTTCTACCAGTGCCTGACAAATACAGAGGCAGATGCTCTCAGCCAACCATTGCACTGAGCATGGGGTTCCCAATAGAGGAGTAGAAGGAGGAGCTGAAGGGTTTTGCAGCCCCATAGGAAGAACAACAATATCAACCAACCAGACCCGGCCCCCTGTAGAGCTCCCAGGGACTAAACCACCAACCAAAGAATACACATGGTGGGACTCATGGCTCCAGCTGCATATGTAGCAAAGGATGGCATTGTTGATCATCAATGGGAGGTGAGGCACTTGGTACTGTGAAGGCCCAATACCTCAGTGTAGGGAAATGCCAGGGCAGTGAGGTGGGAGTGGCTAGGTGGGGGGGGGGGAGCACCCTCATAGAAGCAGGGGGAGGGGGGATGGGATTGATGGTTTCCAGAGGGGAAACCTGGAAAGGGGATAACATTTGAAACATAAATAAATAAAATATCCAGTAAAAAAAAGAACTGTAGCCCATATCTGTTTTATTTTGAAACTTTTGTTACTATATTTATCGTTAGATCTATTTTACTATCATAGGGACTATTTAGTTTTGTTTTTTTTAATCAAATTGTCCCCCTTTGTGGGTCCATAATTTGATTGTTGTCTATTGTATTTTTAAAAATCATTATAATTGCTATTAAATTATTTCCTTATATCCATTATATATCAACAAAGACATTCCAATAAAAATTTAATAATTTAAAAATATTTCATAACTTTATATTTTACTTCAATTTTAAAGTCTTTTGTAATATCAAAATAAAGTATCTTTTTTAAGAATGATGTTATAGAGCATAACTATAATTTTGGAAGGCAAGACCAATTTTTAACAGTGTAACTATAATTTTTAGAAGACAAAACCAATTTTTAATTTTTAAAAAGCAGTTTAAATATTTTAGTGTTTAAAAATACCAAATATATAATTTTAATGTTATAATGTTTGGCTACCAGGAAGGTTCTTGTATATGAACTTATGAAAGTATAGTTTTAATATCTCATTAAAGAAACAGTTTTTAAATCTTATCTTTTATAATTCTGGTTTTTAGGACAGATATTGTATTAAAATATTATCCCAATTTAAAAGTATCTTAGAGACCAGTTTCCTTGGGTGAGCTCATGTCCTGTCTTGTCTAGAATGACTCTACCATTAGTTGCCAGTTTTAAACCAACTTTTTGTAATCAATGTTACAGATTTTTAATCATATCTAGTAGCTTATAAGCCAATAATCTATAACTAAGACATGTAGAATATTTTTATATATTTAAGACCAGTCAGAAACAAACATGGAGTGGCTTCACACTTTCATGTATTTAGTAATAGACACAATTTTTACATTTTTTTCTAGTTGTAATTTTAAGGGAGGAGTACCTTGTCACCTGCTATACCCAGTTCTTACAGTTATAGAGATTATTTTGCAGCTTAAACATCTGTCAGCTTTCTTATCAGAGAAGCTGAGAATCTGAAACCCAAGAAGCTGCTGACCCCTTTACTTTTTTTTTATTGGATAATTTTATTCACATTTCAAATATTATGCCCTTTCCTGGTTTCGCCTAGGAAACACCCTATCCCATCCTCCTTCCCCCTGCTTCTATGAGTATATCACCCACCCACTCCTGCTTCTTGGCCCTCAAATTCCCCTACACCTGGGCATCGAACCTTCACTGGACCAAGGGCCTCTCCTTCCATTGATGCCAGATAAGGCCATTCTCTGCTACATATGCAGCTGGAGCCACAGGTCCCTCCATATTGTTCTTCTTATGGGTTGCAAACCCCTTCAGCTCCTTCATTCCTTTCTCCAACTCCTCCATTGGGGTCGCTGTGCTCAGTGGTTGGCTAGGAGCAACTGCCTCTGTATTAATTAGTCAGGCTCTGGCAGAGCCTCTCAGGAAAGAGCTATATCAGGTTTCTGTCAGCAAGCACTTCTTAGCATCCACAATAGTGTCTGGGTTTGGTGACAGTTTATGGGATGGATCCCCAAGTGGGACAGTCTCTGGGTGGTCTTTCCTTCAGTCTCTACTCCACACTTTGTCCCTGTATTTCCCCCCTTGAGTATTTTGCTCTCCGTTCTAAGAAGAACAGAAGTATCCACACTTTTGTCTTTTTTTTCCTTGAGCTTCATGTGGTCTGAAAGTGGTATCTTAGGTATTTCTAGATTTGGGGTTATTATCCACTTATTAGTGAGTGCATAACATGTGTGTATAGGACCCTTTAAAAGCAGTGTGTAGGGGCAAAGCCTCGAAGATATGGGCACAGGGAAAAAAATCCTAAACAGAACAGCAATGGCTTGTGCTATAAGATCAAGAATCTACAAATGGGACCTCATAAAATTGCAAAGCTTCTGTAAGGCAAAAGACACTGTCAATAAGACAAAAAGGCCACCAATAGATTGGGAAAGGATTTTTACCAATTCTAAATATGATAGGGGACTAATATCACAAAGAACTCAAGAAGCTAGATTCCAGAAATTCAAATAACCCCATTAAAAAATGGGTTACAGAGCTAAACAAAGA
>NC_034613.1:97111766-97114288 GCF_900095145.1 Mus pahari
CTTGCTGGCATATGCAATAGTGTCTGGGTTTGGTGGCTGATTATGGGATGGACCCCCAGGTGGGGCAGTCTGATAAATGGATATTAGCCCAGAAACCTAGAATACCCAAGATACAATTTCCAAAACACAAGAAAATCAAGAATAAGGAAGAACAACACGTGGATACTTCATTCNTCCCTAAAATAGGGAATAAAATACCCATGAAAGAAGATGCAGAGACAAAGTTTGGATCTAAGACAAAATGTTTCCCCTTTTTTGAATATGAAACACAGAGCAACAATCAAGCAGCAAAACAAAACGACAAAAATAAACTGACAGACTTGGACAGAGCAGCGTGTCAAGGACAAATAGAGCTGGGGGAATACCAGATGGGAAGAGAACTAGTTGTCCCACCAAAGGGAGCCAGAACCAGAACCAAGCATATTCTGAGTGGGAACAAGAGAGGAATCAGGACATCTCCCAATCTCCTATGACCCTAGGAGATTTTGCAGAGTTTAGCTCTACTACTTTGGGTCTCTAAAATTCTAGATGAAACCAGAAACAAACAAAACAAGAAAAAAGAACGGCACAGGTAGAAGAAACTTAACTTCTCACAGAGGAAGCCAGATTGGCAGCATTCATTAGCAATAAATAAAAGGTGTTCAAGGGTAAGGGGCATGTATTCCTGGTCAATGAACCAAATATTGGGGTTCAGGAATCATCACTCAAACCATAAAGATACTATTTCAGTTAAGCATAGTTTATTGGATGCACGCCTGATTATTGGATGTCCAGGATGGTGGGAGTCTAACTGTAGTATTAGTCGGCTCTAGGTAGATTTTTTTATAGAAAAAACAAACAAGTTTAAAAGCTTAAAGGGCAAGGAGGGGAGCAGTTGTCTTACTAGGCAAAGTATTATCAGCTAACCTTTAAACTGATTGATCCTGAATAAGGTGAGCAGGTGGATGGGTGGTGAATGGGGGAATTTCAGAACATCGAGTATTACAATCATATGGTGTCTTTTACATATTAGTAGCACTTTTGAGTGTCAGCCACAGAAAAACACAGTGAGCTCATAAATAGGTGTAGGCAGGGCTGCCTAGTGGTCAGCTCTGAATTAAGCCATTTTAGATTTAACAATTTATAGTGACCTTTGATTTGATGGTTCCTATGTAAAGCTTTATGAATTTAAAACAGTTATAACACATAGAAAAACACAGGGTATGTGGTCAGCATGTCCTTGAACAAAGACACTTTTCTGTGCCAGACTAAACTGGCTGACAAGTTACAGCAATAATATGAAATAGATGGTAGACACAGAACAAAATGGCTACAGCTATTCTAGAGGATAGTCAGACCACATTATTAGCCAAAGTGGATCCTCTTTCTTTTGTATCCATCATACACTTGACAACAGGCTCACCAAACATTCCCTTCTCTGGTTGATCACTTATATATACCATCATATCTTCTGCAAATAGTGATATTTTGACTTCTTCCTTTCAAATTTTTATCCCCTTGACCTCATTTTGTTGTTGTCTAATTGCTCTGGCTAGGACTTTGAGTACTATATTGAATAGGTAGGGAGAAAGTGGGCAGCCTCGTCTAGTCCTTGATTTTAGTGGAATTGCTTCCAGCTTCTCTCCATTTAGTTTGATGTTGGCTACTGGTTTGCTGTAGATTGCTTTTATTATGTTTAGGTTGGGGCCTTGAATTCCCAATCATTCCAAGACTTTTATCATGAAGGGGTGTTGGATTTTGTCAAATGTTTCTCAGCATCTAACAAGATGATCATGTGGTTTTTGTCTTTGAGTATGTTTATATAGTGGATTACATTGATGGATTTCCGTTTATTAAACCATCCCTGCATCCCTGGGATGAAGCCTACTTGATCATGATGGATGATTGTTTTGATGTGTTCTTGGATACAGTTAGCAAGAATTTTGTTGAGTATTTTTGTATCGATATTCATAAGGGAAATTAGTCTGAAGTTCTCATTCTGTGTTGGGTCTTTATGTGGTTTAGGTATAAGTGTAATTGTGGATTCATATAATGAATTGGGTAGAGTACCTTCTGTTTCTATTTTGTGGAATAATTTGAGGAGAACTGCAATTAGATCTTTGAAGGTCTGATAGAACTCTGCAGTAAACCCATCTGGTCCTGGGCTTTTTTTGGTTAGGAGACTATTAATGACTACTTCTATTTCTTTAGGGTTTATGGGACTGTTTTTGATTTTGGTACCTGGTATCTGTCTAGGAATTTGTCCACTTCATCCAGGTTTTCCAGTTTTGTTGAGTATAACCCTTTGAAGTAGGATCTAATGATGTTTTGGATTTCCTCAGGGTCTGTTGTTATGTCTCTCTTTTCATTTCTGATTTTGTTAATTAAGATACTGTCCCTGTGTCCTCTAGGTAGTCTGGCTAAGGGTTTATCTATCTTGTTGATGTTCTCAAAGAACCAGCTCCTGTTTTATCTGATTCTTTGAATAGTTCTTTTTGTTTCCACTTGGTTGATCTCAGCCCTGAGTTTGATTATTTCTTGCC
>NC_034613.1:97114598-97125805 GCF_900095145.1 Mus pahari
ATGCATGGGATAATTTCAATATTTTTGTATCTGTTGAGGTCTGTTTTGTGACTGATTATATGGTCAATTTTGGAGGAGGTACCATGTGGGGCTGAGAAGAAGGTATATCCTTTTGTTTTAGGATAAAATGTTCTGTTGATATCTATTAACTCCATTTGTTTCATAACTTCTGTTAGTTTCAACGTGTTTCTGCCTAGTTTCTGTTTCTAGCATCTGTCCATTGGTGAGAGTGGGGTGTTGAAGTCTTCCACTATTATTGTGTGAGGTGCAATGTGTACTTCGAGCTTTACTAAAGTTTCTTTAATGAATGTGGCTGCCCTTGCATTTGGAGCATAGATATTCAGAATTGAGAGTTCATCTTGGTAGATTTTACCTTTGATGAGTATGAAGTGCCCCTCCTTGTCTTTTTTGATAACGTTGGGTTAGAAGTCAATTTTATTCGATATTAGAATGGCTACTCCAGCTTGTGTCTTCAGACCATTTGCTTGGAAATTTGTTTTACAGCTTTTCACTCTGAGGTAATGTCTGTCTTTTTCCCTGAGGTGGGTTTGCTGTAATCAGCAAAATATTGGGTCCTGTTTGTGTAGCCAGTCTGTTAGTCTATGTCTTTTTATTGGGGAATTGAGCCCACTGATATTAAGAGATAGTAAGGAAAAATAATTGTTGCTTCCTGTTATTTTTGTTGGTAAAGTTGGGATTCTGTTCTTGTGGCTGTCTTCTTTTAAGTTTGTTGAAGGATTACTTTCTTGCTTTTTCAAGGGCATAATTTCTGTCCTTGTGTTGGTGTTTTCCCTTTATTATCCTTTAAAGGACTGGATTCGTGGAAAAATACTGTGTGAATTTGGCTTTGTCATGGAATACTTCGGTTTCTCCATCTATGGTAATTGAGGGTTTTGCTGGGTATAGTAGCCTGGGTTAGCATTTGTGTTCTCTTAGGGTCTGTATCACATCTGTCCAGGATCTTCTAGTTTTCATAGTCTCTGGTGAGAAGTCTGGTGCAGCTCTGATTTGTCTGCCTTTATATGTTACTTGACCTTTTTCCCTTACTGCTTTTAATATTCTATCTTTATTTAGTGCATTTATTGTTCTGATTATTATGTGTCGGGAGGAATTTTCTTCTGGTCCAGTCTATTTGGAGTTCTGTAGGCTTGTCTCCCTTTGGGTTTTCTTTATTGTTTCCACTTCCCTTTTTAGATCTTGTTCAATTCCATCACCTGTTTGGTTATGTGTTCCTGTAATTCTTTAAGGGATTTTTGTGCTTCTTCTTTAAGGACTTCTACCTGTTTAGCAGTGTTTTGCTGTAGTTCTTTAAGAGATTTTTGTGCTTCCTCTTTAAGGCCTTCTACCTGTTTAGCCATGTTCTCCTGTATTTCTTTAAGTGAGTTATTAATGCTCTTCTTAAAATCCTCTACCAGTATCATGAGATATGACTTTAAATCCCAATCTTGTTTTTCAGGTGTGTTGGGGTATCCAGGACTAACTGTGGTGGGAGTGCTGGTTTCTGATGATAGTGAGTGGTCTTGGTTTCTGTTAGTAAGATTCTTACATTTGCCTTTTGCCATCTGGTAANCTCTGGGGTTAGTTGTCATAGCTGTCTCTGGATGGAGCTTGTTCCTCCTGTGATTCTCTTAGCCTCTGTCTGCGCTCCTGGGAGTCCAGCTCTCTCCTTAGTCACAGTGGTCAGAGTACTCTCTGCAGGCAAGTGCACATAGTTCTGGAGCTCATCTCTGTCTCCTGGCTGAGGGTGAAGGCATGAAAGGGACCCTGTTCCAGAAGCTATGTCACTTCTGCCACGCGTGCTCTCCTGTGCAGACTGGTTTCTTTGGGACCCAGGATACAAGATGGTATTCCCTCCTGGTCCTGCAGACAGAGCTTTCCCTGCATGCAGCCTCTCCTCTTGTGGGGAAAGTGTGCCAACTTAATTATTCTAGACTTAAGCCTCTTATCTCTGACCTTTAACAAAACATTTTTTTCTTTGCCCCATGTCTTCCCCATTTAACACTGCCATATTCAAGGTTAAAAAAAAAACCTTCTGGAACCTACTACTTGGTTCAGGACCTCTGACATCAACTCTTCAGTGGTTCACCTTCACCCCCATAGTACCAAATTCTTATATCCTCCTTTCAACCATTCCCTCAGAGACCTCAAATTTTTGTGCTAAACTTCAAGGATATCTTCTTTTCTGTTCCTCTGGACCCCAGATACAAACTTTACTTTGACTGACCCTGACCCTTACCTTTCTACCCAAACTCCCTTCTCAGAGGTTCAGGGACAGTCCATATCGATTTGACTAGGCTCTAGTCTCTTATTCTTTTTTATTCTTCCTATGTCCAAGCTTATATAACATGATGATCTTTGTAGTTCACTCTTCCAAATTAGTCAGACCAACATCCCTACCATATCAAACTTTCTTTCCAGCTAGGGATATAGATTTTCACTTGCTAAAATCCAACTGTCCATACCTCAGGTTACTTATCTGGGACTAGTTATTACTCCAACTCACAAGACACTTAACTCAGTCATTTTTAGTCCCTATCACTAACGATGCAATTCAATCCTTTCTAAGGTTGGCAGGCTTCTTAAACTCTTGGATTCCTCTTTTTCTCTTCATGCCTATCCCTTGTATGAGGCAACATTTGACCTCTCTCTTTGTATCCATTGCCAAGCCATTTTGTAAGCTTCAACAGGGTCTAGGCCCTATCCCTACATTTTCTGGACTTAACTCACCCCTTCTCTATGTTACAGAAAAGAAAGACTATCCCTTCTGATCCCGGGTCACCAACTGAGATCTTCCTTTGCATTTGCTGCATGCTTATTCATAAAATTAGACTATCCTATCCAAAGATATGCACATTTCCTGCAAGATCTGGTTGCAACTGAACTTCTTATGGGTAATAAAAATGGTTAGCCTTTCCCCAGCCACTACTGTCTTTTCACCACCTAGCCTATCCCCTAGCACACAATGGTCACCAAACACTACTCCCTTCCTGAGTTCTCTTTTTTCGGGTAGCATTGGTAGAGGATGCCCCTCTTACCTTTCAGCCATGCCCAAGTCTCAACATTTCAAACTGATTTGAGTTGCAGAGTTGACCCTCTAGAGATGTGTATAGATCATTTGTTTTTGTTGGCTTCTGTCACCCACCATATTTGATTCCAAATTCTAGAGTCCAATTCTTCAGGGGCTTCTTCCCTTCCCCTGCTCTAACCATCTGTCTCTCTTTACTGACTTGGTAGTAGTCCTCTCTCGCGCTCCTGGAGCCTGCTACTGCCTCCAGGGACTCTATAAGAACCTTCCTGTTTCCTTGCCTCCTTCCCCTAAGAGCTTCCTGCCATGCAGCTTCCTTAATCCGTTCCAGGCCTCTGCGACCTTGTCTCTCCTGTCTCTCAGTCCCACACAGCTTCTCCTGGGATTCTCTTTTGCCTCTTTAGCTCCTGCTTGGCACTTATAGCAACTCCCTCTAGCAGAGTTCATTTTGTGACCCTTCCTTTCTTCCATGAACTCAGATTTTATTAAACCTTGCTCTGTTACTAGAAACAGCTTGGCCTCAGTGCAATTCAAAGGGCAAAATTGGCATGCTCAACTTTCAATGGTGACACATTCTGCCACTGAACAAACTAATTATTCAAAAAATTATATTTAAACTTTTCCTCTCCTTTATTTTTTCCTATCTACACTTGTTCAGGGTAGCTCTTATATAAGAATGTTTAACATCTAACAGACCTCTACCTCTAGCCAATAACCTGCCTTAGTAGGGTCAGGAAATTGGTCTATATTGGGCTGTCAAAGGTCAGTACAGTTCCCTATAACTCTCTTATCCATCTTTCTTTCATTTGAGGTTAGTCTCATGCCTATTTTCTCTATGACTAAAAGAAAGATTCCTGTAAAAAGTATCCAGAGACTTAAAACAGGTTACCCATATTGGTCCTGCAAATACCATGGGACAAATCTGGGCCATCCTAATTGCAGATCAGCTACTGACTAACACTGCCTGGCCACTTTGAAGAATGTTGGTTGTGTGTAACTCCTGTGTCAAACCCAAGACCACCATTTGTGGTTTCACACATTGGACTACTAGACTCACTCACCTTGCCACTCATTAACTGCTCTGAGCCAGATATCACTGCCACTCCTTATATATGCCACATCCATCTCTTGGGTATCACAGACTGCTTTAACTCTTCTGGGACACACTTATAGGTACACTAGATTCATTAAACTTTAATAATACCCTGACCCTGACTATACCCTGACGGTGAAGATCAAGCTTGTCTTATGACCTTTGATGCTCCCATACAGCAGGAAATAGTTTAATGATAATGTTGCCCACTTTCCCAATCCTTAATGATTTATTAATAATAAACACAAAAAGGGGGAACGTAGAGTAAAAACTCTAAGCTTACTTCAAGGTTTTGAAATTCCACCAGTCCCTGAGCTCAAAACCCCACCAAATCCCTAGCCTCATCTCAAGCTCAGGACTTGCAATACCACCAACCTCCATCCTGGGAAACTCCACCCCCAGGAAACTCTAGTAAGCCTGCCTCCCTCTCACTTCACTGCTGCTGCTTCTCTCCCAACCAGAGGCCCCCACCCCCTTGTGTGACGTTTGTTGTGTGGTGTGACTCTGTGGTACTTTGCTCCCAACTGCCAGGATACCTTTCCCTTCAGAGCTGCAATACAAACATTGGGGAAAACGTTTCTTCTCAGGGCTGCAACACTTCCAAAGGTGAAACCTTTCCCCTCAGAGATATAACACTTACATATTCTCTTGTATAAGCCCCTCCCTAATGAAGATCTTTATAAAGCTTCCCTCAGACAGCACTGTAGAACATTGGAACACCAGTCTACTAAAACACAAAGTGCTTATCACTCTTGTGAGGGCTTTTTTTTTTTTTTTGATCAGTTTATTGAGGCAAGGAGAGCCACCTTAAATCTGGGCCAAGTCAAAAAACATGGAAAACTGAGGCTGCTTGTTACCTACTTGCCCTCACTCTCGCTACCAAGTTCATCGGTCCTGTTGCTGCACATTCTGCCATTGATGAGAACCAACTTCTGGGTTCTAACTAAGACTGAAGACTAGCAGCTCTGCAGAAAGTCTTCAGGCCTGCAGTGCCAGACTGGGAGTGCAGAGATATCCAGCTTGATGGACTAAACAAGTACTGAATCCTTAGCCTCTCCAGTTTTAGGCAACTATATTAGTTACTTTAGCATTGCTGTGACAGAATACCATTACCAAGAGCAACTTGGAGAGGAAGCAGTTTATTGCACCTTACAACTCAGAACACACTCTGTCACTGAGAGAAATCAGGGCAGAATTGCAAGGTAGGAACCTGGAGGCAGTAGCTGGTGCAGAAGCATTGGTAATACTACTTACTGGCTGTCTCCCACAGTTTGCTGAGCTTGCTCTCATATGTCATCCAGGACTACACGCCGAGTGTTAGTACTGCCCACAGTGAGATAGGACCTGCCACACCAATCATTAATCAAGAAAATGATTCGGACTTACCTGCATGCCTCTTTCCATATTTGTCTAGGTTTGTCAAACAAAACAAAATGAAACAAAACAAAAACTAGTACAGCAGCCATTGTTGGGCTACTCAGTGCGCAGCATCAATGTCAAGCTAATAAATTGTGTGCCTATGTATATGTGTGTATAAGTGTGTTCATTCTATCAGAACTGTTCATTTAAAAATCCTGAGCAATAAAGACTGAATATGATCCTACATGGATATTTCCCACTTCAAATATATCAGTTCTTTACTTTTAATTCAGCCTCATTCAAGTTTTCAGAACATGAGCAGAATGCAGATTATCTGAAGGATCTCTAGCCCACTTCCTATTAGTATCCATGATGGACACTTCTCTTTGTCTTCTAGTCTTCCAAATTCCCTCCAGCGCAGCCTATTACATTCTGCTCATAGCATGCTAGGACTTTCCTAGTCCCCAGTTACAAACTCTTCCACGTTTATCCCACATCTACTTCCAAAGACCTAAAACCACACAGTCAAATTTATAACAGTAATAGGATCACCTCTCAGTATGAATTTCTGTCTTTAGTTTCTCTTCCTGTTGTATTGATAGAACACCCTGGGACAAAGGGTTTATTTTGACTTACAGCTCCCCAGGGATACAGTTCTTTGCAGTGCAGAATGCATGGCAGCAGGCAAGGCAGGCATGGTCACAGGTGTAGGATGCTGGCTAATCACAAGAGACAGAACAGGAAATGGAACTAGGCCATGAAGCCTCAATGCCCTCCTCCAGTGATCTACTTTGCCCACTACTTATTCCACAGCCCTCTTAAACAAAGCTTCCCTCTGGGAAAGAAATCTTCAAACAGAATAGCCTTACCTCAGAGTTTTACAGGCATTCAAGCACAAATGGCTTTCTGGAATCATGAAGAACAGTGACTAAAGACTTGTGTACCTCCTCCTGCATTAGCTCAAGAGTTGCCCCTTACTTTTAGTCTCATGAGAAAAAGGTATTTTTTCATTGTCCAGTAACTAAACAGAAAAGGATGTGTGTACATGTTGTATTGATCCCCAAATGGAAAGACTTTTGCCATATCTTATCTTGTTCTTAGTGACAGGGAATTCAAGATGCAGAGGCTGATTTTTCACACTGTAAGGAAATGGCATGCACCTCTGGCCATAGCATCTGCTAGTAAAATAATATACTGCAGAAGCAAGTAAAAGTATCACTTTAATACTTTCCACTCCCATTACTTGCTGTGCCAGGTTCATAAGGACAATTAACACAATATCACCTTTACATGTGCCATAAAAATAGAGTGCATTGGGTGATAGCTTGGAGGATAATAAGATTGTCAGTGTTTTACCATCGTAAGCCAGTGTCTTGGAGAAATAATTTGTGTCTCATAGCAAGATAATTGTCCTACTCCATGGGCAAACTAGAGAAGATGCACTAGAAGCACCGTTAAGTGAAGATGAATTGCTTCCGACGGTAATGTAGTGGGTAAAGACAGAAAAAAATGAATTATCTAGATTAATAGCTGCATTTTAAATTCAAGACAACATATTAATCTTGTTCAGAAATGAAATCACTTCCCAAATAGGAAATATAATCAGAGTCACCCCTAGGGTATGTTCTTAGCATTCGTTTGTAATGCTTGAACTGGAAAACTGAATGAGAAACACTACACAATGTGATAATGGATCTCCCCTAAAAGGACGCCACTACTCTCTTTGTTTTAGTAGTTTTAAAGTCATTTAAATTCAATTTATTTTAACATATATAAAACAGACCTCAATCCTCCCTGTGTTTTCTATAAGCATTTTCTTTTTACTTCTACCTTCTCTTCTCTCTTAATTCACTCTATTTCATACAAATGTGATGAAAGCTTTCTCATCTTAGGGAAAAATTAAAACTTACTTCAACTGAAATGTTTGTTTTAATGTCATATTCTTTCTTCTTCAGAGCTCAACAGCTTGAAGAGGCAATCCATAGTCAAATTTCATTGTCTTGCCTCTTCCTCACTCTTAAAGCCATCTATTTTTTGTCCCTTTAATGTAATTAGACAACTAATGTCACCAATTGTCACTTATTAATTGATCCAATGTTTATTTTCTTCTGTTAACACTTTTATTTTTCTTGTCTATCAAATTGTCGTTTGCCATGTTTTAATTGCCCTGTGTGCCAGAGAAATTTGAATGTTATTCTGAAAACACCACAGCATTCTCTTCTACTAGTTCATGTTTCTTGGATTTTCAGCCTGGTAAGATCCCTTGATTGAAAATCTTCCACAAATTGTAAATTTTCAGTTAAGATTTAAAAAAAAAAACCAAGTCACTTATAGATGGCATCATACATCGGTCTCTTTATCACAGTTACTTTTTTCTTCCTAGTTCACAGTTATACAAATTAGTATATGTAAATTCCAGATACAAAAGAAAAATATTGGTGGAGATACTTTGTTTCTTTGCCTTTTCTACTACATATGAAATAATACCAAATATATATTCTTCCATATACAATTTCCATTCAATTTTATCTTAAGAGATCTTTTCAATATATATATATATATATATATATATATATATAATGTTTTATATATTATATATAAATAATATAAATATATTATATATTACATTTTGTATATTAACTATTTTATAATGTTTCACAATAAGGCTAAAACAAAATAGGGTAGCATTTTATCTACACTTCTCTTGACTTTTCTTTTCCATCACAGATACACACACAAAAAAGATGCTATAAAGATGCTGTAAGAAGCATCTCCATGCATACCATCTCCTACCTTGTGAAGAGTATCTGAAAAAATAAACAAACAAAAACCTAGGTTTGGCAATCCTCAAAGTTCTTTCCTGTAAAAATAGATGCCCTCAAATTAGTAATGTGTGTTAGAAAAATGCAGCATGGGTAGCAGGCTCATTATCAAAACTCTAACAGCATGACAAAAATTTCAAAAAAACCTTCTGACAAATCAAACTAAGATTCAGAATAAATTGATGTTATTAGCTATAAAACAATTAGATATTTCTATCCTATAATTAAGAGTGGAATAAAAGTCTCTTAATAAAGATGACTACAAATACTGTGACTAGAAAGGACACAGAGAAAGGTATTATTTTGCATTAACTAAAAACCAAAAGAGTCAGGCATAGTGGCACATGCCTTTAACCCCAGCACGTGAGAGGCAGAGGCAGAGGACCAGTGTTTATGACCAGCCTGGGTTACATAGTAAGTTCCAGACCAGCCCAAACTGTATAGTGAGACTCTGTCTAAAAATAAAAACCAGAACCAACCCCCTTCCACTACGGGCATAAAAACCAAAGCAAAAATAAACAAGCAACAGGAAAAAAGGGTAAAGTTATCCATAAATGTGCTCCAAGAAAGAGATAAAATAACCAATCTTCCATTTTATCTATTTATTTATTTTATCTATTTATCTAGGGTATATTTTCCATGACATTTCTATAGGTCTTTGAAAACCTTTTCCTATATTATATTTATAAGGATAAATATATACCACAAATATCCTTAGCAATGATAGATCATTTGTGGAAAACGGTAGCTTTCTTTCTTGATCAGAATAATAAAAAGAATGGCAATCCATAAAAAAATTTAACAAATTTTCTGGGGGTAGCTTTTTGTTTGATGGGGTTTTTTTCATGTACATGTGTGTGTTGTTGTTGTTTAAGACAAAGTCTCACTATGTAACCCAGGTTGGCCAGGAACTCTCTGCAGACCAGGCTAGACCTTGACCTCACAGAGATCACCTCTCTGCTGGAATGAAAAATGTGACACCATGCCCAGCTGGGACATCTTTTCAAGATTACAGGTCTGTTACAGCTGTGACAGAGATCAACTTAAAGGGCACAATATCTACCTAAGCTTACCTCTGATTCTTAGTGGGTCCAGGGATAATAGGAACTTAATGTGAACATGAAGCTCACACTGCCTGCTGCAGCATGAGCAATATGTTCTTTTTCCTCTGAAACAGGAATCTCCTATTTTCTCCCAACATCTATGAAATTATAGCAAGCTCACTTATTAAGTGATAAGTATGGTGTAATTTCAGACTCTTCACAGCTCTTGAAAGTTTTAGCAGCAAGGATGCGAGGCTGACAAGGAAATGTCATACTGCAGTAGACAAGTGTAAGAGCTCTCCAGTCATTTGTGAACTTAGATTGAAGATTAGACCTAACAGTATTCAGAACAGACTGATTTTGTTAAATTGTGGCAGTGGCTATGGATTAAAGCTCTCCGCTGGCCTTGATTCTCTATTCATCAGCCTGTGAATACAGTGGTAGGGGGAAAGCAAGAAACCTGAAAAATGCTTTTATCTGTTCTCCAGTCTCTTCTTGTAGCGGCACAAAAAGTCAATAAACACCTACAATTGATCTAGAGTGTGAAGTTGATCAAAACACTTGATATTAATTAATGAAAACTGTGAGCAGTTCATGAATCAGGTGGGAAAAATTCTTTGTGGGAAGCTATCTAAAACCCAGCAGATCAAATCCAAAGCAACATGTAGTCACTCATGCTAAAGAATCATACAGATTCCCAAATAAACCAGTTTTATTCCTCCAACAGGAGATTCTAGTATACCTTATACTAAAGAATGATCATCTTCATTAACCCTTACAGAAGTAGTTTAAAGTGCACTGACATCAATCAATCAGCTTTGCTCTGTTCTATTTCCTTGATCCCGCCTTCAAACCTACTGCTCAGTGGGAATTCGCATTCTATTTTGTACTATTGATATACCCGCAAATTATATTTCAGTACAAATGATATCTCTAACTAAATTTGTTCCAGTTTTGTATTTTGACAACGGCTTAAAGTAAAAAGTGTGTGTGCCTTGATTACTTCTGCCAAACACATTCTTTGTTCTCCCTGATCCATTGGCTCACCTTTGATATTAATCATGATCAGGAAAAAACATATTACAAAAAATATTGTAGAATTATAAGGAGGAGTAGGACACACTTTTTAGTAGTCTGTTCAACACAAGCACAGAGCTGCTTTCTTTTTAAAGGAAAATTGGTTTATTCTGTCTTACACTCAAGGGTCCAGTCCATCATGGTGGGGGCTTCAAAGTAGCAGCAGCTAAGAGTGTTAAATGATTATGGCCAATGCAATATTTTATTAGATATTTTCTTTATTTACATTTTAAATGCTATCCCGAAAGTTCCCTATACCCCCCGGCCCCTGCTCCCCTACCCACCCACTCCCACTTGTGGCCCTGGCACTCCCCTGTGCTGGGTCATATAAAGTTTACAAGACCAAGGGGCCTCTTTTCCCAGTGATGGCTGATTAGGCCATTTTCTGCTACATATGCAGGTAGAGACACGAACTCTGGGGGTACTGGTTAGTTCATATTGTTGTTGCACATACGGGGTTGCAGCCCTTTTCTGGTCCTTGGGTACTTTCTCTAGCTTCTCCATTGGGGGCCCTGTGTTCCGTCCAATAGCTGACTGTGAGCATCCACTTCTGTGTTTACCAGGCACTGGCATAGCCTCACAAGAGGCCACTATATCAGGGTCCCTTCAACAGAATCTTGCTGACATGTGCATTAGTATCTGGATGTGGCGGCTGATGATGGGATGGANCCCCAGATGGGGTAGTCTCTGAATAGTCCATCCTTTCATCTTAGCTCTAAATTTTGTCTCTGGATCTTTATCCTTTCATGGATATTTTGTTCCTATTCTAAGGAGGAATGAAGTATTCA
>NC_034613.1:97125816-97130224 GCF_900095145.1 Mus pahari
CCTTTCCTCTGGCGAGGAAGGTGCCCAAATTTCTGGAGCCTGAAACAGGGTTTGTCTCAGAATTTAGGTTGCTTTTGTCTGTCCCAAAGCTGTGTAGCTTCTGCGTTCCACACTCTAACCAGTGCAGACTGGAGCCTAGGTGAACTGGAGCAAAGATGGCTCCCCAACCATCTCAGGCAGTGAGAGCCCTCCCGGGCAGGCAGGCCGCCCTTTTCTGGCAACTCACTGGAGCAAAGATGGCAAAGATGGCTCTCTTACCATCTCAGGTGGTGAGAAGCCTTCTGGGTGGACACCTCTCCTTTGGCGGGAAAGGTTCCAGATGTCTGGAGCCAGAAATGGAGTCTGTCCCAGCAGCTGTGTCGCTTCTGCAGGCTGCCATCTCCCTGGCAGTGCACTGGAGCAAAGATGGCCGAGTCACTTTCTTATATTAGTGGAATAGTACAACTGAAATTCCATTGCTAGGGTTTAGCCAGAGTTCATAGTAAGGGGATGAAACGAAGTAAACATATTGGGAGCCTCTGAGCTGATCCAATGTCAGAATTTTTTTTGTATTTTCCATGAATGTATGGTATAGATAGAGCTTTCACCTACTAAGCCATCTTCCCAGGCGTTTATCTATAAGTTGATGGGTTAGTTAAGTTTTGTACTGTCCTATTCCTAATACCAAAGGGGATACTTGTGAAGAGTGAGAGTGTGTGTGTGTTTGTGTGTGTGTGTGTCTGTTTGTGTGTATGACTTGCTAATGATTAATCTAGGTTTTTACTCACAGTAAGTATCATGCTACAATTGACCCCCTGTCCAGAAAATGTATGTTCTATATCAGAGGAGCACTGTGCTTGTCCAAATAAATTTCTTGTTTGCCACCACTGGATTAGAATTCAGCATCCTTTGTTCTACCCCATGAAGTTTTATACCAGCCCTGAAAGCATTCATGAAACATCTTGGCATTTTTTTGGATTTTTATTCAAGAAAAGTTCATAATCCCAATAGACTGCTTGGTTACTGAAATTTTTGTGACTATTGGTTATAAATATCAGAAACTCTGACAAAGGAATGCAGCTTCTACCAAGAGGCCACTTATAGTTTCAGGAGCATTTCCTAACTCTATGGTCTAATAGTCTCGATTTTTGTATAGCTCAAAAACTAATGAGCAGATAGGAAGGTTATAAAAATAAAGAGGCTCATGTATTAAATGAAAGGGTTATATCTAAAACACTAGTCTAGCCATAGTGATACCTTGACTTTAAATAAAAAGGGGACAGCTACACCTCTTACAACAGTGGTTATCCTCCCACAAAAGGCCATTGAAAAACACAGACATTTACATTATGATTCATAACAGTAGCAAAAATTGGAGTTTTGAAGCAGCAACAAAAAATAATTTTATGGTTGGAGGGTCACCACAGTGTGAGGAACTGTATTAAAGGGTCACTGCCTTAGTAAGATGGAGAACCACTGCTCTAGAAGAACCTTTAATGCTCAGTCTGCTTGCTGAAGCAAAGCCACTAAATTCAATGTCGCCAAATGTATGCATTTGGTTTATAGATAATTTAAAAGCATCTACATGTATACTGCGATGATTTAACCCCAGAACCAGACATATAAAAACAAAACTGAATGCAGCTGTTCTACTCAATAGGCAAAGTTTAGGTTATTGGCCTATTGCCAACAGTTTAGTAGTTTCCTCTTCCACTCCAGAAACTACAAGCACACTCCTTGTGGAGATTAAAGGGTGAAAACAAATTGAGCCTCTGGTCAAACTGAACCACTCATGTAGATGTTCACTGGATAAGTCTATTGTTTTTGAGACTGAACCAAGTTGTCTATAAAGCATGGTGTTCTGTTTCTCCTGGAGATTCAACCATTTCAGACTTATCATACTCTCCCAAAGTGGTATTCTTTATCTTAAGGCATTTCACATCATCTCTCACTTGCTCCTGACAGACAAATTACAATGGATCAGTGGTTCTTAATCTGTGGACCATGACACTATGGGGTTCAAATGATCCTTTCATAGAGTTCACATATCAGATATCCTGCATAACAGATATTTACCTTAAGATTTGTAACAGTAGAAAATTACAACTATGAATTAGCAATGAAATAATTGTATTGTTTGAGATCACCACAATATGAAGAACTATATTTGGGGTCATGTGGGGGAGTGGACTGTGCACAGACAACCTGGCCTCCAGTCGAGCAAAGGTCTGGAGAACCCTGGGGACCCGATAGGTGGTGATTTCCAGCTACATGGGACTGAAGGTGTTCGATCATGTCTCCTGGACCCTTGGCTCCTATCGAAGTTACCGTCCCCACAGCCCCCTCAGGAGAGGCTGTCAGTCACATAGGAGCAGCACCAAGCCTTCCCACATGCAAATAAGGTCTCCCCCAAGCTCTCAGTCCAAGCCAATGAGAGGTACTTGCTGTTGAATCCTGAATCACACCCAAAACTGTATATAAATCCTATCTAGGGAATTAAAGTTGTGCGAGAACTACTCCATCACCTGAGTCTTTTGTTCCAAGAGCTGTAACACTTGGGAAGAGAGTGACTCTCCGGAAGAGCCACCTGAGGTCCTGCTGAACTCCTCACTGGATAGTTGGCTTCTCCTCAGCCCAACCCAACCTGACTCAGTGCAGAGCAGTGACCTGGAAGGCACAGCAGAGACTTTGTCTCCCTGCCCTCCCGGTTTCCCTTCACTGGAACCCTCGCACCAGGCCTGGCCAGAGATCTCTGTGGAAAACCTCTAGATCATTTTCAGTGTGAAAATCATACCTTTTATTTAAAAATCAAACTTTTCCTCAATTATGATCTATTTAGATTCTACTTCAGTTTTTGATGTGCTCACCTTAGGGGGGAAAAAACAGAGAAAGTTAACATATATCAAGCGTTTACTGAGGCACACTTCTAATTATTTTTTGAATCTCAAGAACTTTAAATATCTATATAAATCTTCCAATCCAATATGTGTATGATCTTCTCTTATGCTTAAAAGATGAGGGAAATTTGAAGAGTGATTCCAAATACCCATTCAGCATTTTAGCTCAGATAAATCTTACAAAGAGAAGTTACCATTCTGGGAGTAGATAATGTGTTATCTAGGCAATGGTTTATTATAAGGAGACAAATCTTTTACTTACAACAGACTTCAAAGAATGGAAACAGGAAAAAAAAACATTTTCAAGCCAAGAATGAAGAGACAATTAAGAGTATTCCTGGATCCCATTTGCCATTTAAAATAGTGGGAAAACAATTTTTTGGAACATTCAAACTGGTAAGACCTGGCCACATTTTAAGTAACCAAATATCTTCCCACAAAATATGAACAGGGGATGAGAGCAGACAGGTTTGTTGAATCAGTGATTTTGACATTCGATGATGGGCTTTGTCTTAAATAAATGAGGCTGAGGGCTGGTAGGATCGTTCAGTGGATAAAGGTACTTACTCCAAATGGTTGACCTATGTTTGATCACTATGACACATATCCTGGAAGAAGAGAATCAGTGCGTGAAAGTCATCACCTGATCTCCACATGTATGTTGTGGCAATTATGTACACACACACACACACACACACACACACACACACACACACACACGGCCTATAGACACATCTTTAGCCACTAAAATCCATTCCTTTTAATAACTTCTAGCTCTAGGCATTCTTAATCGCCACAAATCTGTGTGCCCAACATACAATGTACATGTATATTAACATTCAACTTAACTTTCTGTGGATAATCAGAGATTTGGGGGTTAAAAGGTGAGGGAAAATGAAAGCTTATTATCACCTACCTTGTACTTAATCTAGTCTCTTATAGGAATATTAGTCATGTCAACTAAAAGAGTGGTGGCATCTGGCAACATATTTTATTTAGCATATTCTTTAAAAAGAATGCCATTACTTAAGTTCAATATTTGTTGTACACACACACACACACACACACACACACACACACACACTAGTAAGTACCTTTACCACTTATAAAATCCTATTTCTTTATTTCTGTTCTGTTACATTTATCATAGTAACCTGGTGATACTACTGTTCTATATGCTGAAAAAATCCCTTACTATCTCTACCCCAACTAGATTTACTACATGCCACCACAGGAAATTCATTCTTTTTTATTTTATTATTTTTATTAGATATTTTCTTCATTTACATTTCAAATGCTATCCCGAAAGTCCCCTAAACCCTCCCCCACCCTGCTCCACAACCCACCCACTCCTGCTTCCTGGCCCTGGCATTCCCCTGTATTGGGGCATATAATCTTTGCAAGACCAAGGACCTCTCTTCCCATTGATGGCCTACTAGGCCATCTTCTGCTACATATGCAGCTAGAGACACGAGCTCAGGGGGTACTGGTTAGTTCATATTGTTGTTCCACCTATAGGGTTGCAGCCCCCT
>NC_034613.1:97130879-97141320 GCF_900095145.1 Mus pahari
CAATCACAAAAGAACACACATGATGTGCACTCACTGATAAGTAGATATTAGCCCAGAAACTTAGAATATCCAAGAAACAATATGCAAAGCATATGAAACTCAAGAAGAAGGAAGACCAAAGTGTGAATACTTCGTTCCTTCTTAGAATGGGGAACAAAATACCCATGGAAGGAGTTACAGAGACAAAGTTCGGAGCTGAGAAGGAAGGAAGGAAATTTATTCTTTACAACCATTGAATCATACCTTAAACCTGAAAGAAAAATATATTTTAACTATCTCATGATTTGTTTTGAATTTCAGCCCTTGCTAGTGAGAAAGTCTTCTTTAAAAAAAAGATTTATTTATTTATTTTATGTATATGAGTGCACTGTGGCTGTACGGATGGTTGTGAGCCTTCATGTGGTTGATGAGAATTGAACTTAGGACCTCATCTTACTCCAGTCCGCCCCACTTGCTCAGGCCCAAGATTTATTTATTATAAATAAGTACACTGTAGCTGATTTCAGGCACACCAAAAGAGGGTGTCAGATCTCATTATGAATGATTGAGAGACAACATATAGTTGTAGGAATTTGAACTCGGGACCTTCAGAAGAGCAGTCAGGGCATCAAATGAGGAAGCGGGTTGCCATCTCACAGTCAAAAACTCGGAACCAGAATTGCTTCTGTCTGAAAGAACTGTAGGATCAAAAATGGAGAAGAGACTAAGAGAAAGGAGGCCCAGTGACCGGCCCATCTCAAGGAGAGGCTTCAAGGCCTAACACTATTACTGATGCTGTCTTGTGCTTACAGACAGGAGCCTAGCATGGCTGTTCTCTGAGAGGCCCAAAAAGCAGCTGAAAGAGTCTGATGCTGATATTTAGACCCAACGAATGGACAGAAGCTGGGGACCCCTGTGGTTGAATTAGGGAAAAGCAGAAAGAAGCTGAGAAGGAGGGCGACCCCATAGGACGCCCAGCAGTCTCAACTAACCTGGACCCCCGAGATCTCTCAGACACTGGACCACCAACCAGGCAGCATACACCAGCTGATATGAGGCATACAACATATATACAGCAGAGGATTGCCTGGTCTGGCCTCAGTGAGAGAAGATGCACCTAACCCTGGAGAGAGTTGAGGCCCCAGGAAGTAGAGAGGTCTGGTAGATGGGACTCCTCTTGGAGATGGGGTTGAGGGGAGGAACGGGCTGAGGAATTTTGGGAAGGTAGACTGGAAGATTGATAAGGACTAGATTGTAAAAAAATTAAAGAATAATAAGTAGATAGACAGACAGACAGATAGATAGATAGATAGATAGATAGATAGATAGATAGATAGATAGATAGATAGATAGATAGATGTAGGTGACCAAAAATATTTGAGTGCCAGCAGGATGGCTCACTTGATAGAGGTATCTGCTGTCTTTGGCTGGCTACCTGAGTTCTACAGTCAGAACTCATGTGAAGGTGGAAGGAGAGAAGCAACTCCACAAAGCTGTCTTCTGACTGTCACATGTGCACCATGATATAAGTGTTCCTGCACATACCATGCATTTTTATACACAATAAAAATGCAGAAATAATTTTGAATACTTCTGAGGAAATGGCTCTTAACATAGCAAATATCATGCCTTGTCTTTCTACCAAATATACTATACTAATATCATGGTCCTCAGAAAGCTAAATCTTTGAAGAGGACCAAAGATATTATTATATACACACACACCCAAATTTTCAGCGTATGAAAAGAAAAACACAGAATCCTGGTATTTTATTTATGGTAGCGTGAACAACATATAGATAACAAAACACAACATGTTATGTTTTAAAAAGTGGAAAGAATTAGAATGTTTTCACTGCAAAGAAGTTATTAAGGTTTGAGTACATAAGCTTACCCCAATTTAAACATCTAATACATAAAGCATTAAAATCTCATGGTATTCAATTGGCATGAAAAATGAAAAATCAGGTGGGGGGAAGGAGAGATCTCTCTATTATTTAGCTCTTACTGACCTAGGACTCACAATGCAGAGCAGGCTGGCCTTGTCAAAGAGATCCACTTGCTTCTGCCTCCCAAGTGCTGGGATTAAAGGAATGTGGCACTATGCCCACTTTACAATTAATGTTTTTATAAAGTGGTGGTTTGAATGAGACTAGCCCCCATAGACTTATAGATTTGAATACTTGATCCCCCCAGGGGCTGGTACTATTTGAAAGAACCAGTGTGGCCTTCTTAAAGCAAGTGATTCACTGTGAGGGCTGTGAATCCCATGTCAGAGTCTCTCTCTTCCTGCCGTTTGAAGATCAGATGTAGAACTGTCAGCTCCTCCAGCACCATGTCTGCCTGCATGGCAAGCACCTGACCATGATGACAGGGGATTTAACCTCTGAAACTGTAAGCCAGATCCAATTAAATTAAATAGTTTATAAGAGTTGCCATGGTCATGGTATCTCTTAACAGCAATAGATCATTGGCTAAGATATACGAATACATTAAAATTAAAACTTGAATAAAAGTGGTAATGTAATATTTCTCAGTGGTAGTTGTATTGGCCTAGCATGCATCAGGCCATAGGTTCAATCAAAGCAAAAAAAATCGGTAAATAAAAATAATAAACATTAATGTTCTAGTAGCTTGAAGTATCAGCAGGAACAGACAAGTGGCTCAAGGAGCTGTTACCAGAGCCAGAGCTGCTGGTTAAGCCTGATCAAGATGATGACCTCCCAAAAGAGCACTGAAAATTCCTGGCAGAGCCCATGGGGGGAAAGCCAGTGGGGAGCCTGGCCGGGATTGGTGACTTCCTGGGCAAGAAGCTGGAGGAAAGGGGCTTTGACAAGGCTTATGTGGTCCTTGGCCAGTTTCTGGTGCTAAAGAATGATGAAGACCCTTTTTGAGAATGGCTAAAAGACACATGGAGTGCCAATGCCAAGCAGTCCCTGGACTGCTTTGGGTACCTTCGAGAATGGTATGATGCCTTCTTGTAAAGTTCTCTGGGAACTCCTCAGCCCCCAGCCACAGCATAGAGTCTCCAGAGTGTGCACCAGGCAGGGCTCCTCCCTGTCCTCAATGAAGGAAAAAGACGGCTGTTGTTACCCTCACCTCCTATGTACTCCAGGGTCTGTGGGGAGTTCTCTCCCCTCAGCATTTCAACCTTTCTGGAATCCTTGCCCTTGCATGTCTTTCCCTTCCACCTCCCCACGTAGTTCCTTGGCAGCAGTTCCCAGCTTTCCTGAATAGACTCATGGCCCTCTTCTCCCTCACTATCTGTTGGATGCCCTTTGGCTCCTTTCCTTTTATGGGCAAAAACAGACACTGTCCTTATAAAAAGACTTTTAAATTAATAAAAATCAGTAGCCTTCAAAAATAATAAATATTAAATAATATTATCTTAAGACACATTTAACTTTAAAGATTAGGAATCTGTTCAAGTTGTGTGTGTGTGTGTGTGTGTGTGTGTGTGTGTGTGTGTGTGCATGTGTCTATAAAGTCAGTATCTGGGTTCATGAGGAAGATGATATTATGTCAAAGTCCAAACAGAAAAGAACAAAAGGGCTGGGAAAGGATTTCAATAGTCAGTTTTCCCTTCTGTAATAATAGAACCATTTCCCCAATGTACTGCTGTTCAGAACATAGACTTTAAGTTCCTAGCCAGAGTCTGCTAAGTAAAGCCATGGAACTAGTTTATGAACAATAGAATCTAAGGACAAACAGTATGATTTACATACATTTAAGATGTGTTCTTAATGTGAGGGTGTGTCCTCTACTTTTTCTCCTTTTGATAGGAATCCATGTCTAATGGCTGAAAGTGGCGAAGCTATATTGAACCAGAAAATGGAATTTTTATGTTGGGATGCTTTAACAACATGATAAAGGGAGCCTCAGTTCCTGAAAACAATTGAGCCTGGAGTGAGTAAGAGAAGAAAGTAAGTCATTGAGCATTATTAGTATATAATCTTTTCTATTATAAAAGGGCATTCATATTTGATTTCATTGCAAACAAAGTTGTTGAAGATATATAACATGGAATCTATGCTATTCAGAAGACAAAATTATATCAGTGTTGCTAACAGCTAATGAAAAGAGAAAAGATACTTGGTACCTTACAAATACACAAAACATAATGTGTTTTTTACCCTTCTAAAGCTAGAATATGATTCCTCTCTCCTAGCGTAGGGGTTTTACTTTGTGACTCACTTCTAATAAATAGAAAAATGTAGTTGAAGTGACAGAGAGTGACATTCAAGATTGGGACATAAAAGGCACAGTAACTTCCTCCTTGTTCTTTCTCTTGTATCACTTATTCTGAGAGAAGCTAGTTGTCATGACATGGGAATACTCAAAAACTTGATGGGGAAATTGACATGGCAAATAATTCATAGCTCCTCGAAACCATTTAGTGACTCATCAGACCTTACAGCCTCAATCAAGTCTTCTGATAACTACGGCTCTACTCACTACCTTGATTACAACCTCATGGGGCATCGAGAGGGAAAATTATCCTGTTAACTTACTTCAAATTCCTGGCAAATGGAAATCATAAGATAACAAATGTTTCTTTTTCAAATTGCTCTGTTTGTGATGAGTTCTGAGGCTATAAATAGCTAGTGTAAATATTAAGGCCTAAGGATCTTGAGAGTCCAATAGAATGAGTTTAAGTCAAAGATTTCCAAGGATAACAATTGAGGTAACAGACGAGTATTTGAATTTAAATTTTTAGTAGTTGGTTCTCCTAGTCCTCATCTCTAGTGATGTTTTACTCCAACTTTACTTCATCTATCCTTGGTAATGGCCATAATCTAAGCTGATTTTTCCATAACATTACAGTATTCCAAATTTTTCAAAGCAAGCTCACTTGTGATTGAAAAGGTAGATAGTGACAAACTGACCCACCTAATACTTGCCTAATGAAATCTGTTTAAATATGGACTTCATATCATGCCAGGTGTACTTCAGGGAACAAGCTGCTATCACACAACTGTATAACCTCAGAAGCAGCATATTGGAGACACCAAAAATAAATAGGGGCACAATCTTGCCAGGGAACTAGGTAGGCTGACTGTAGATCTTCACCTCTCTGTCTGTTCCTCCAGATCCAATTCTTAGGTGGTCTCACCCCCAATTCTGCAGTAGAACATCCATGGGAGCCTCCCCTTATTCCATCTCCAGTAGGTCTCACAGATTTTTTTTCTCCCAATCACCCACTTCCCCTCCAACTCCAACCTGCATTCCTTACTAACCCACAGTCTACTCCTGCCAAGGAAGCAGGAAGGCTGACTGAATATTGTCAATTTTACCTCTGTTCCTCCAAACTCAATCCTCCAGTCTCACCCTCAGTTCTGGAACAGAACATCTGCACTAGCCTTCCATGCCCCCTGCCACCATCTTCTGTGGAACCCATAGATACTCACCTTCTAAGCTATTTCCCTCAATTCATTGTTTTATTGAAGCCCCCAACCCCAGGGCCACTCCTACCTGGAAAGTGGGTAGAGTGACAGCAGATCATCACCTCCAGATCCACACCCTATCCCCAATTTCATCCCCAGGAAATTTACTACCAGACAACAGACAGCCATCACACATTCCTAAATACATAGAGTAAGCAACCAGAATCCAAGAAAAGACTAAACACCCACTGAACAAAGACAGGTATCAGCACATAGCCCTATAATCATCCCAATTCAAGATGCTTAGACACCAGTGTAAAAACACAATTAACAAGAAAACAATGTCTCCAGTAGACCTCAGCAACCCTACTACAGCAATTACTGAATATTCCAACATAGATGAAGCAAAAGAAAAGGACTTGAAACAGTATTATGAGTATTATAGAGGTTGTTAAAGGGGAAATGAATGAATCCCTTAAAGAAACACACACACACACACACACACACACACACACACACACACACACACACAATTACAAACAATGTAAGAAAATGAATAAAACTTTCCAAAACATGAAAATGGAAATACAATCTATAAAGAAAAATCTAACTGAATGAATTCTGGAAATAACTACAAATAACATAAAATATCTTGTTGTGACTCTAACCAAGCAATTGAAAGATCTGTATGACAACTTCAAGTCCCTGAAGAAAGAAATCGAAGAAGATGGAAAGATCTCCTATGCTCATGTATTAGTATGATTAACATAGCATAAATTGCCATTTTGCCAATAGCAATCTACAGAGTCAATGCAATCCCCATCAAAATTGCAACACAATTCTTCTTTTAAAATTTTTATTAGATATTCTCTTCATTTACATTTCAAATGCTATCCCAAAAGTCCCCTATACCCTCCCCCCTCCCTGCTCTCTTACCTAGTCACTCCCACTTTTTGGCATTCCCCTGTACTGGGGCATATAAAGTTTGCAAGACCTAGGGGACTCTCTTCCCAGTGATGGCTGACTAGGCCATCCTCTGCTACATATGCAGCTAGAGACACGAGCTCTGGGGTTACTGGTTAGTTCATATTGTTGATCCACCTATAGGGTTGCAGACCCCTTCAGGTCCTTGGTAATTTCTCTGGCTCCTCCATTGGGGGCCCTGTGTTCCATCCTATAGATGACTGTGAGCATCCACTTCTGTATTTGCTAGGCACTGGCATAGCCTCAGAGGAAACAGCTATATCAGGGTCCTTTCAGCAAAATCTTGCTGGCATATGCAATAGTGTCTGGGTTTGGTGGCTGATTATGGGATGGACCTCCAGGTGGAGCAGTCTCTGGATGGTCCATCCTTTCCTCTTAGGTCCAAAATTTGTCTCTGCAACTCCTTCCATGGGTATTTTATTCCTTATTCTAGGGAGGAATGAAGTATCCACATGTTGGTCTTCCTTCTTCTTGATTTTCTTGTGTTTTGGAAATTGTATCTTGGATATTCTAGGTTTATGGGCTAATATCCACTTATTAGTGAGTGCATATCTAGTGACTTCTTTTGTGATTGGGTTACCTCACTCAGGATGATATCCTCCAGATATATCCATTTGCCTATGATTTTCATAAATTCATTGTTTTTAATAGCTGAGTAGTACTCCATTGTGTAAATGTACCACATTTTCTGTATCCATTCCTCTGTTGAGGGACATCTTGGTTCTTTGCAGCTTCTGGCTATTATAAATAATGCTGCTATTAACATAGTGGAGCATGTGCCCTTATTACCAGTTGGAACATCTTCTAGGTATATGCCGAGAAGACGTTTTGCTGGATCTGCAGGTAGTACTATGTCCAGTTTTCTGAGGAAACACCAGACTGATTTCCAGAGTGGTTGTACAAGATTGTGATCCCACAAGAAATGGGGGAGTGTTCCTCTTTCTCCACATCCTCGCCAGCATGTGCTGTCACATGAATTTTTGATCCTAGCCTTTCTGACTGGTGTGAGTTGGAATCTCAGGATTGTTTTGATTTGCATTTCCCTGATGACTAAGGATGTTGAACATTTTTTCAGGTGTTTCTCAGCCATTCGGTATTCCTCAGATGAGAATTCTTTGTTTAGCTCTGTACCCCATTTTTTAATGGGGTTATTTGAATTTCTGGAGTTCAGCTTCTTGAGCTCTTTGTATATATTGGATATTAGTCCNCTATCAGATTTAGGATTGGTAAAAATCCTTTCCCAATCTGTTGGTGGCCTTTTTGTCTTNTTGACAGTNTCTTTTGCCCTACAGAAGCTTTGCAATTTTATGAGGTCCCATGTGTCATTTCTTGATCTTCCAGCACAAGCCATTGGTGTTCTGCCTTTATATGTTACTGCTTTTAACATTTTATATTTACTGTAGTTGTTGTTGTGATTATTATGTGTTGGGAGGAATTTCTTTTCTGGTCTAGTCTATTTGGAGTTCTGTAGGCTTCTTGTATGTTCATGGGCATCTCTTTCTTTAGGTTCAGGAAGTTTTCTTCTATAATTTTGGTGAAGATATTTGCTGGCCCTTTAAGTTGAAAATCTTCATTCCCATCTACTCCTATTATCTGTAGGTTTGGTCTTCTCATTGTGTCCTGGATTTCCTGGATGGTTTTTTTTTTTGTTGTTGTTTTTGTTTGTTTGTTTTTTTTGTTGAGACAGGGTTTCTCTGTGGAGCCCTGGCTATTCCTGGAACTCACTTTGTAGACCAGGCTGGCCTCGAACTCAGGCCTGCCTGTCTCTGCCTCCCGAGTGCTGGGATTAAAGGCATCTGCCACCATGCCAGGCTTCCTGGATGTTTTGAGTTAGGATCTTTTTGTATTTTGCATTTTCTTTGATTGTTGTGTCCATATTCTCTATGGAATCTTCTGCATCTTAGATTCTCTCATCCATCTCTTGTATTCTGTTGCTGATGCTCGCATGTATGTTTCCTGATTTCTTTCCTAGGGTTCCTATCTCCAGAGTTGTCTCCCTTTGGGTTTTCCTTATTGTTTCTACTTCTTTTTTAGATCTTGGATGGTTTTGTTCAATTCTATTACCTGTTTGGTCGTGTTTTTCTGTAATTCTTTAAGGGATTTTTGTGTTTCTTCTTTAAGGCCTTCTAACTGTTTAGCCATGTTCTCCTGTATTTCTTTAAGTGAGTTATTAATGTCCTTCTTAAAATCCTCTACCAGCATCATGAGATATGATTTTAAATCTGAATCTTGCTTTTTGGGTATGTTGGTGTATCCAGGACTTGCTGTGGTGGCAGTGCTGGGTTCTGATGATGGTGAGTGGTCTTGGTTTTTGTTAGTAAGGTTCTTACCCTTGCCTTTTTCCATCTGGTAATCTCTGGAGTTAGTTGTTATAGCTATCTCTGTCTGGAGCTTGTTTCTCCTGTGCTTCTCTTAGCCTTTTTCTGCCCTCCTGGGAGTCCAGCTCTCTCCTGAGTCTCAGTGGTCAGGGTACTCCCTGCAGGCAAGCTCTCCTCTTGCAGGGAGGATGCACAGAGATCTGGAGCTCCACTCTACCTCCTGGCTGAAGATGAAGACCTGGAAGGGGCCCTGTCCCAGAAGGTATGTTACTTCTGCAGCCCGTGTGCTCTTTTGCGTGGACTCCACACTCATTTTTTTATAAAAGAAAAAAAATCCAAATTTGTTACTAACTGTGATAGAAATTTAAAATTAAAATGATCAGTTATGGAAACTTTTAATAACTTAATAATATATTCTAAAGAAATAGAGACATGGATCATACCTTAATTCCTGAGGTTTTGAGCAAAAAGAATTTCTCTGATTCTATACATGCTTATTCACAATTTTTCCATATTGCATCTTTATTGTTAATTGTGAAAATTTTGTTAGTATTAAAATTATTGACAAGTGCACCTCAATTAACTATGAACAAATAGAATCACTTAAAACCTCCCCAAAGCCGGGTGTGGTGGTGCACGCCTTTAATCCCAGCACTCGGGAGGCAGAGGCAGGNGAGGCAGGTGGATTTCTGAGTTCGAGGCTAGCCTGGTCTACAAAGTGAGTTCCAGGACAGCCAGGGCTATACAGAGAAACTCTGTCTCGAAAAACCAAAAAAAAAAAAAAAAAAAAAAAAAAAACCTCCCCAAAGTACCTGCTGAATATTCACAAATATTAGATTCTGATAATGTAATGAAAAATGTTAAACCTCAAATCCAGAAACTGAAATATTTGCTAATCCTCATTGTGTAAATATTTTATTCTTATCAGGAAAATAAACTCATGAAAATTTTAAATATTGTTCACTATTTTTATTTATATTTTATATAATAGAAATTACTTGATTTAATATTATATTTCATATCGATATTTTAATATAAATATGCATGCTTACTTTAAGTATAAAAAATAATAAAAACTTTTATTCTTTTATTCATGACCATTGTTATTTATTTAATAACTTAATAATATATTTCATTATATATTTATTAAAAATGAATCTGCCTTAAGTATCAAATATGTTTAGTATACCACTAATGCTTAATATATACTTTACACTTAAGTATTTATTAAACGAATGAGTGAATGCAGTTACCTAATACTGTGAAGTTAATGGGAACATTACGGACACTCCTTTTTTCCCAAATTATTCACAGAGACCTCAGGGAGCCTCTGCCCTTATAGAGAATAATATACCTCCTCACAATCTCGTCTCCTGAGAACATCATAACCATCATTTTATAATGTATTTTAGATCAAGTCACACCAATGCTAAAAGCCTTCCAATTACTTTTCTTTTTATTCTTTTTTAATTAAGAATTTCCATATAATATATTCTGATCACAGTTTTCCCTCCCTCATGTCCTCCCAGATTCTGCCACCTCTGCCCCCCACTCCATGCCGTCATCTTTGGGATACAAACAGGCAACTAAAAAAAAAAAAGAATAAAACAAAACAAAAACAAATAATCCACATTAGTTATAGTGACACAGAGAGCCCCTGTTGTAGTATGTTTGTTTTTTCATTGTTGGGACCTACCACTCTCTGTTCCTGATATTACTTTTGCATAGACCACTTGCCTACATTCCTTATGACTTTCCTCAAATCACCCTATCAGTG